>NW_028234412.1:35515893-35518393 GCF_977035675.1 Penaeus japonicus
ACTTCCGATTCTAAGATGACTGGTTCTGGTTCTCCCTCTGATGTAGCCTCTGCTAATACTGTTCTATCAACGTCTGCTTGATGTTGGTACAACTCGCGGCAGTATTCTTTCCATCTAGCTGTCACTTCGATGTTATTTGTTAACAGCTGACCGGTTTTATCTTCTATTACATTTGTTCTTCCTGTCTTCTCCTTTGTTAAGCTCTTGATTACACTGTAGGCTTTTCTAGAATTGTTTACTGCTAAGCTTTGTTCAATATCCTCAGCTTGTTTTTCAACCCAATTATCTTTTGCTTTGATGATAGCTCTTTTTACCTCCTTGTTTGCCTTTCTATACTGGCCCAGACTTTCATTGTTGGTAAATCTATTTTTCTTTCTAATCTATTTGATTATGTGTGACTCCATCTGGTGAATGCCACGTTGTTCTTCTCGATAGTTTATGATTGTGAGAGTATTAGCCACAACTAAGTGATGTCTTTTGGCAAATTCTAGTAGCATTATACCTCTTTCATTTCTTGTTCCTACTCCAAAATCTCCAATAGTTCCTTCCCATCCAGTGCTTTCCTTATATCCGATCTTAGCATTCCAATCCCCTTGTATTACAAGAATATCTTTCTTTGCTTTCTCTTTGATGGTTTGTTCTAGATCTTGGTAGAACCGTTCAATCTCTTCGTCCTCGCTGTCTGATGTTGGTGCATATATCTGAATGATTGTCATATTGCGGGGCTTTCCTTTTAGTCTAATTGCAATTATTCTGTCAGATACAGGTGTACATTCGATCACTGACTTTGCTGTTTCTTTTTCAACCAGCACTCCTACGCCTCTTTCATGTTTTTTTTTTCTCGGCACCGCTGTACCACAACTTGTGTCCATCTTCTGTGCTCGTTTCTCCAATGCCAGTCCATCTAAGTTCTGAAACTCCCAAAACATTCCAAGAGATGGTAGAGATCTCATTTACCAACACTAGTTTACTAGTTTACCCTCACCTTTTAGTGATCTTATGTTCCAAGTGCCAATGCATATGTTCTTTTTCGCCAGCTGTTGTTCTTTCTCAGTTTGCCCATCAGTAGTCCATTTAACACCGCCACCCCTGTGAGCATCAAGTGACGGCGCGGCCGTTTTTATCCTGGGCCCCGACCGATCCAGTATGGAAATGGGTTTGGTTGTCATTGTCATGGGTGATTCTCCGGCAATTTTCGAATGGTGGTGCCGATCTCCTCTCCATTAGCGCAGTACAGGGGCCAGAAACAGGTTTGCTGAAACTTCCCCCAAGCTTTTCTGTAGCAGCCGTTGGCCACTATCTGTTACGCCTACTACAGATACTAGTGCAGCTGCTGCCTAAAACTAGGTCGCAGTACAGGGAATAAAAAAAAGCAAGATATTTGTTTTGTCCTCTGTTATCCTTAGTCTGCCGTTGGTCAAAGAAGGCTCTTCCGCCAGAAAAAGGAAAACTTGCATCACTGCTGCCTAATGCAAGGTGTGGATGGCCGTTTGCTCTCTTTGAGCTCCTCCGCCCTTTGACAGGTTTTGTTTTTAGTCCTGCTGGGTGTCCACACACCCTCCCATAAGATAAGATTCAGCAAGCTGATCTTATCAGATGGGGGAGCCGGTTTAGTCGCCGACCACCCGACCATGAACAGGTAGTACTGGTTTACATGTTCACCAGTAGCAATTTTTTTTTGACCTGACCTGACAATATATATATATGTATATATATACATATATATGCATATATATACATATATATATACATATATATAAATGTGTATATATATGTATATATATACATATATAAATGTGTATATATATGTATATGTATATATATATATTCATATATATATGTATATGTATATATATATATATATTCATATATATGTATATGTATATATATATATATATATATATATATATATATATATATATATATATATATATTCATATATACGTGTGTGTATGTATGTATATATATATGTATCTATCTATCTATCTGTCTATATATATATATATATATATATATATATATATATATATATATATGTATATACATATATTACATATAATACACAAACGCACAAGGGTTAATACATTTTTTTTATGATGTGTGATGGAGAAATCGTGTTTCTTTGTTTATGTTTGTTTTCATTATCTTATTATTCATATCACGATATCTTATCATCTTGTTCTTGATGGGCATCCTTTTTTCTCGGATCAGTGCAATGCATATAAATCCCCCCCCCCCTCTCTCTCTCTAACTCTATCTATCTATCTGTCTGTATTTCTTTCTCTCTCTCTCTCTCTCTCTTTCTCTCTCTCTCTCTTCAGTAGAAATTTCGGATATTACCGACGTTAGTGCCAGAATATATATTTTCCTTTGATTTGCTTTAATTACGAATGTTTCATTTGTGTATCCACCATATTGGAATAATGAGTAATTGAGCATGACTGTTTGCTGACAAGGTCACATGAATATTTTATTCAATCAGTAGCTTATGGTATGTTGG
>NW_028234412.1:35540893-35545893 GCF_977035675.1 Penaeus japonicus
CATGGACATCAGCGGAAGGGAACAGAATGCGGTCCTCGACCAAGCGTCCTACCTGCAGAAGGCCCAGGACCTATTGGACGACGTCGCCACGTATGCTCCCCTGACCAGCAACCCACGGGAACGAATTGCTGCCGCCTTCCATCGTCGCCTAAAGCAGCTAGCGTCGGGTTGCCCTGAGGCGAACCTTCAGGGTCATAAATCCCCGCCTTCCTCACTTCTATGGGTTACCCAAAACCCATAAACCTGACGTGCCCCTGCGCCCCATCATCTCCTCCCGAGGCTCTGTGGCGCACCCTCTTGCCTCCTGGCTGGCTCAGTCCCTTACTCCACTTCTGGGCACCTTCTCGCCCGCCCACCTTCGCCACTCACAGGACTTCATCGCCCGTGTTCGTGGGGTCACGCCCTCGACCATGATGAGTCTGGACGTCGAATCTCTTTTCACGAACGTCCCGCTCGACGATGTCCTTGCCTTCCTGCAGAGGAATCTTCTCCCTGAGGACCCCCGCCTTCCACTGCCTACTGCCGTCTTTCTTCAGCTGATCCGTCTGTGTGTGGATTCCAACTCCTTCTCTTTCGAAGGACGTTTCTACTCTCAGACCTTCGGTGTCGCCATGGGCTCTCCCCTTTCTCCTGTCTTGGCCAACCTGTTCATGGAGTACTTTGAGGCTGAGCTTCTTCCCTCCATCTCCCTTCGTCCTGCTATTTGGCTGAGATACGTCGACGACGTCTTTGCCCTCTGGCCCCATGATCCTGCTCTCTTCCCGGACTTCCTGGATAAGCTGAATTCTCTCTCTCCGTCCATTCGTTTCAAGGTTGAATGGGAGGTAGACGATCAGCTCCCCTTCTTGGACACCTTAATCCACCGCTCAGGTGACTCCCTCTCTTTTTCAGTGTATAGAAAACCCATGCACAGCGGGATGTATATACACTTCTTCTCCTACCACCCTCTCCATGTTAAGAGAGGTGTCGCCACCTCTCTCTTTCTCCGTGCTCTCCGCATTTGTGACCCACAGCACCTGGATGCAGAGATCGATTTTCTTCGTCGATCCTTCGGCAAGCTGGGGTACCCTCGCTTCGTCCTTGACGCCGCGCTCTCCAACGCCCGCCGTACCTTCTACCAGGATCCTCCCTCCAGAGAGACTTCTCACCTGCCTGTCCTCAGTCTTCCTCACACCGAGGAAATCCACTCTCTTCGTCGCTCGCTGCACCCTCTCAACTGCAGGCTTACCTTTCGCCAGGTTAACACTCTCCGCCGCAACCTGGTCCACACCCGTCCTACTTCGTCTGCCAAGATAGGCACCTATGCCATCCCCTGCTCCTCCTGTGAGAAGCAATACTTCGGGGAGACTGGCGCCTGTCTCAACAAACGTGTGTCCCAACACAAGTACGCCGTTTCCAGGGGCCACACCAACAACGCTCTCTTCTGCCACCAATGGGACACAGTACATCGCAGAGATTGGTCAGCTGCCCGCATTCTGTTCCCTTCCGCTGATGTCCATGCCCGCAGATTTGTGGAATCTTCTCTCATCAACAGGCTGCCGAATTTCAACCTTAACAGCGATATATATATATATATATATATATATATATATATATATATATATATATGTACATATATATATATATATATATATGTACATATATATATGTATATATATGTACATATATATATATATATATATATATATATATATATATATATATATATATGTGTGTGTGTGTGTGTGTGTGTGTGTGTGTGTGTGTGTGTGTGTGTGTGCACACACACAAAAAAAAAATGTGTATGTATGTGTGTGTGTGTCTGTTCGTGTATATATATTTACATTTATACATACATACATATACATATATATATATATATATATATATATATATATATATATATATATATATATATAATACATACTTATACTTACACTTACACACACACACACACACACACATACATATATATGTATATATATATATATATATATATATATATATATATATATATATATATATATGAGAAAGATGGTAGAATGCAGTAACGCATTTTAATATAGACATACAAAGTGAGTGATATTATATAGTATGTTATATATATATATATATATATATATATATATATATATATATATATAATATGTATATATATATATATATATATATATATATATATATATATATATATATATAAAATCTTATTTCTCTTGAAGTTTCAGGCAATTCAACAGATAAAAGAAAGCGCGAAATATCAGGTGAAATTTATAGTTAAATGTGAATTAGAACTCGTTCGCTTAATCAAATGACATTGGTTCTCCTTTTCGATAGCTGTTATTCTTAATGAGTACAAAACCTTGTTGCATAAGATAAATGGATATCTTAAATGTCTAACGTATCAAAGAGATAATTAAGCTATTAGACATAGAGTAATTTATCTGGCAAGATGTTAAGCCACGGAGAAACTATTATTTTTCGAGAAAAAATGAAGTAGCACAGTTTGCCCATCATTTTTCATTCTCATATTTATTGGATAGAAGATTTTGGAAGCTTATCTTAAGCCTCTGGTTTATATATGTTTAAGGGATCAAAAGATTAAAAGTATAAATTTACAGATTAGTTCACGTTCTTCTTTTTGTTGTGTCGTGTAAGAACTGACCTTGGCTCTCAGGTGCTTGAAACCTCCACCACACTACATCCTACACCCACCTGAAGATTTTCCATATACGTCTGCCTTCTGTTGTCTTTTCCCGTCACCACAAATCCTCCCTTCCTCATAACATGTCAGACAAACATTAACTGCTGTTGGCTGCTAGTTTTTCATCAGGCACCTCTGCATAGCCGCTTTGTCAAGAATCTTTTCGTTTGACAATTTTTCCTTTCATAGGATTCTATTCATTCGTCGATAAAACCACATTTCTGCTGCTTCTAGTTTTTTTTTGTTGTTGTTGACTTTGCACTGATTGTCCAGCTCTCGCGCCCGTACAGCATCACTGACCAAACATAGCACCTGTGAGAAGCCGGATCTTCAGTGTATTTAACTTCTTATCTGTATAAAGGTTCTTCTTTTCCATGAACGCTTTCTTTGCTAGACCAATTCTTCGTTGGATTTCTGTATCATATTTACAATGCGATGTTATCATACTCCCCAGATAATCGAACCTGCTATTTTGTTGAAGCTTTTCACCGTTATTATAAATGTTGCTGTTTGGAGGTTCTTTCTTTCATTGTGCTAATGACTATCATCTTTATTTTTCTTTTTTTTATACTTTGGTCTCGTTTCTCGCTTTCTTCTTGGAGAGAGTTTAGAAGATGTAAGGCCTGGGGATTGTCAGCAATTAGAACAATGTCATCGGCATATCTGATATTGGTTAGTGGTATTCATTTAATCAAGAAGCTCTCAGTTTCTATCAGTTTGCACATAGTGTTCTCTGCATACAAGGAAAATAAATCAGGTAATAGCACGCAGCCTTGGCGCCAAGAACACCCCTCTTTTTAAGGACCCAGTCACTCAGGTGTCCTTTGCTACAGGTTGTTGGTAATCTTAGATCTTGATCAACTAATTAATAAAACCGTCCATATGGATGTTATGTTTAACCCTCTGGTATGCATGTTCATGTTCAATGATGCCAGATGGATGTCTATCTGCATTTCAACTAAGCTTTCGACTAAAAATCTAAATAAGATTTATGCAATTTTTGTTCCATTGCACTTCTTGTTTCTTGTTCTTCTTCTCCAATTACTGGAAGCAGTCTATTCTATTCCTTTATCGCTTCACGATTATATGAACACTGATGTTTGTGATGTGGCTCACCAGACGAATTACTGTATATTTTCCGCAATCAAGATTTCCCCTTTTTTGGTAAAGGTATGAATATAGATTTTCTCGTGTGTTCGTTACCAATCTCTTGGCGCACTTCTAACAGTTCTTTTGTGATTTTGTTTCCGGGTGATTTTACATATTTCATATCGTGTAGCGCTGTTTTATTTTCTGAATTAAGCATTCCGTTTCCAGACAGATTGTCATCAGCTGCAAGTGTATCGTTTACCATTGTGTCTTTGTTATCACTGAAAAGCTCCTCAATAAATTCTGTCCATCTATTCAGAACATCTTGTTTCATAATAACACCACCAGTTTTGGTTTTCAGCGCCGTATTTGATGATTTACATATGTTCTTTGTCACGGTTTATATTTTGGAGTACATTAATTGCATATCTTTTGTTTCAAGATCTTCACGGTCCTTGCAATGATCCTTCATCCGCTTCTCTTTGATCTTCTTACATTCTTGTATGATTTTCTTGGCGACAGCTTTGTATTTTGTCTTGTTTCATTGTTTTCATTAATTGGATGAATCACCTCGGCAGTTCCGAGGAGAACCTCTTTTATCTGAATGTTCTTCAAGCACATCTCTTTCATTTAGATTAAGGTTATAAAACGGTTGCGTTCTTCAATCTTGAAGAGTTGTGCAATGTCTGGTTCATTTCTGAGCAGCCTGACGCGGTTTTATCTCTCCTTTCTTCATTCAGTTTCTTCATCTTTCAAGCAAATATTGCGACAAACAGATTATGGTCATTATTACAGTCTGCTCCATGTTACAATTTTCAGGATTTTATAGCATTCTGGTACCGTTTGTCGATCAAGATATAGTCGATCTGGTTCTTCCTTAGTCTATCAGGGCCCTTTCCAGGTATATCGTCGTCATCTGTGATTTTCGGCCCTTGCATTTATTATTGTAAAATTCCATTCTTCACACCATTAGGCAGGTTATCACCACGCTCATTTCTATCTCCAAATCTATATGGACCACAAATGGGATCTTGCTTTCCTTCCCTAACTTTGGTATTGAAATCTCCCATCAGAGTTATTACCTCTGGTGGATTACAGACAGACATTGCATCTTGTAATTGATGGCAGAACTCAAATTAATCCTGTGATGATATTCACCGAACTACCATTTAATTTAAGTACCACTCCCCGAGAGATGGTCCAGCCACCAATTATATAATTAGCAATAAGC
>NW_028234412.1:35580893-35585893 GCF_977035675.1 Penaeus japonicus
AGAATGGTTTTAATGTTGGCGGTTTCGTGTCCAGTGAGTGAGTGTTGTATTTCATAATTTCATATAACTTGCATCCAATAAACAACCATTTAATTGAAGATATGAAGGAAAAGAAAAGAAAAGAAAGAAAGAAAGAAAACAGAAAGAAAAAAAAAGAAAATAATTATGCTATTCGTAAAAACTTCATAAAATTCTGGGGCTGCTGATTTATTTATATTAATCCTTAAGTTAAGCATCTGTTTTAATTAGATTAAATATCTATACAATACATAAAAAACTTTGATATTATTTATGTCGAACCTCTACAAATCACACACGTGGAACTACATTCGACTGACTTACCAAAGAGGGTGCATCAACTCTGGTATTATCATTGTTATTGTTGTCATTACTGTTACCACCACCACCATCATCATCATCATCATCATCATCATCATCATCATCATCATCATCATCATCATCATAATCATCATCACCACCTCCATCATCATTACCAACACCATGATCATCATCTTTAATATCAGTAACAGCTAACGAAGCAGCAGCAGAGATAGCAGCAGGCGAAAAAAGCAGCAGTAGAGAAAGCATCAGCAGGCGCAGTTGCAGCAGAGATAGCTTCAGCAGATGGAGCATCAGCAGAGATAGCATCAGCAGGCGCAGTTGCAGCAGAGATAGCTTCAGTAGATGGAGCATCAGCAGAGAAAGCATCAGCAGGCGCAGTTGCAGCAGAGATAGCTTCAGTAGATGGAGCATCAGCAGAGAAAGCATCAGCAGGCGCAGTTGCAGCAGAGATAGCTTCAGTAGATGGAGCATCAGCAGAGAAAGCATCAGCAGGCGCAGTTGCAGCTGAGATAGATTCAGTAGATGGAGCATCAGCAGAGATAGCATGCAGCAGCAGGAGAAATACATGAGCAGGCGCAGCAGCAGCAGATATAGCATGAGCAGGTGCAGCAGTAGGAGAAATAGCATCAGCAGGCGCAGCAGTAGGAAAAATAGCATGAGCAGGCGCAGCAGCAGGAGAAATAGCATCAGCAGGCGCAGCAGCAGGAGAAATAGCATCAGCAGGCGCAGCAGCAGCAGAAATAGCATCAGCAGGCGCAGCAGCAGCAGAAATAGCATCAGCAGGCGCAGCAGCAGGAGAAATAGCATCAGCAGGCGCAGCAGCAGCAGAAATAGCATCAGCAGGCGCAGCAGCAGGAGAAATAGCATCAGCAGGCGCAGCAGCAGCAGAAATAGCATCAGCAGGTGCAGCAGCAGCAGGAGAAATAGCATGAGCAGGTGCAGCAGCAGGAGAAATAGCATCAGCAGGTGCAGCAGCAGGAGAAATAGCATCAGCAGGTGAAGCAGCAGCAGGAGAAATAGCATCAGCAGGCGAAGCAGCAGGAGAAATAGCATGAGCAGGTGCAGCAGCAGGAGAAATAGCATCAGCAGGTGAAGCAGCAGCAGGAGAAATAGCATGAGCAGGTGCAGCAGCAGGAGAAATAGCATCAGCAGGTGAAGCAGCAGCAGGAGAAATAGCATGAGCAGGTGCAGCAGCAGGAGAAATAGCATCAGCAGGTGAAGCAGCAGTAGGAAAAATAGCATGAGCAGGCGCAGCAGCAGGAGAAATAGCATCAGCAGGCGCAGCAGCAGGAGAAATAGCATCAGCAGGTGAAGCAGCAGCAGGAGAAATAGCATCAGCAGGCGCAGCAGTAGGAAAAATAGCATGAGCAGGCGCAGCAGCAGGAGAAATAGCATCAGCAGGCGCAGCAGCAGGAGAAATAGCATCAGCAGGCGCAGCAGCAGGAGAAATAGCATCAGCAGGTGCAGCAGCAGGAGAAATAACATCAGCAGGTGAAGCAGCAGCAGGAGAAATAGCATGAGCAGGTGCAGCAGCAGGAGAAATAGCATCAGCAGGTGCAGCAGCAGGAGAAATAGCATCAGCAGGTGAAGCAGCAGCAGGAGAAATAGCATCAGCAGGCGAAGCAGCAGGAGAAATAGCATGAGCAGGTGCAGCAGCAGGAGAAATAGCATCAACAGTCGCAGCAGCAGCAGATATAGCGTCAGCAGGTGCAGTAGCAGGAGAAATATTATCAGCAGGCGCAGATATAGCATCAGCAGGCGCAGCAGCAGCAGAGATAGCATGAGCAGGCACAGTATCAGCAGAGATAGCATCAGCAGGCACAGTATCAGCAGAGATAGCATCAGCAGGCACAGTATCAGCAGAGATAGCATCAGCAGGCGCAGCAGCAGCAGAGATAGCATCAGCAGGCACAGCAGCAGCAGAGATAGCATCAGCAGGCACAGCAGCAGCAGAGATAGCATGAGCAGGTGCAGTATCAGCAGAGATAGCATGAGCAGGCACAGTATCAGCAGATATAGCATCAGCAGGCGCAGCAGCAGCAGAGATAGCATCAGCAGGCGCAGTATCAGCAGAGATAGCATCAGCAGGCGCAGTATCAGCAGAGATAGCATCAGCAGGCACAGTATCAGCAGAGATAGCATGAGCAGGCGCAGCAGCAGCAGAGATAGCATGAGCAGGCGCAGCAGCAGCAGAGATAGCATCAGCAGGCACAGCAGCAGCAGAGATAGCATCAGCAGGCGCAGTATCAGCAGAGATAGCATCAGCAGGCGCAGTATCAGCAGAGATAGCATCAGCAGGCACAGTATCAGCAGAGATAGCATCAGCAGGCGCAGCAGCAGCAGAGATAGCATCAGCAGGCGCAGTATCAGCAGAGATAGCATCAGCAGGCGCAGCAGCAGCAGAGATAGCATCAGCAGGCACAGTATCAGCAGAGATAGCATCAGCAGGCGCAGCAGCAGCAGAGATAGCATCAGCAGGCGCAGCAGCAGCAGATATAGCATCAGCAGGCACAGTATCAGCAGAGATAGCATCAGCAGGCGCAGCAGCAGCAGAGATAGCATCAGCAGGCACAGTATCAGCAGAGATAGCATCAGCAGGCACAGTATCAGCAGAGATAGCATCAGCAGGCACAGTATCAGCAGAGATAGCATCAGCAGGCGCAGTATCAGCAGAGATAGCATCAGCAGGCGCAGCAGCAGCAGATATAGCATCAGCAGGCGCAGCAGCAGCAGAGATAGCATCAGCAGGCGCAGTATCAGCAGAGATAGCATCAGCAGGCGCAGCAGCAGCAGAGATAGCATCAGCAGACGCAGCAGCAGCAGAGATAGCATCAGCAGGCGCAGTATCAGCAGAGATAGCATCAGCAGGCACCGCAGGCATCACAGAGATAGCATCAGCAGCGCAGATCAGAGATAGCATCAGCAGGCGCAGCAGCAGCAGAGATAGCATCAGCAGGCGCAGCAGCAGCAGAGATAGCATCAGCAGGCGCAGCAGCAGCAGAGATAGCATCAGCAGGCGCAGCAGCAGCAGAGATAGCATCAGCAGGCGCAGTATCAGCAGAGATAGCATGAGCAGGCGCAGCAGCAGCAGAGATAGCATGAGCAGGCGCAGCAGCAGCAGAGATAGCATCAGCAGGCGCAGCAGCAGCAGAAATAGCATCAGCAGGTGAGCAACAGCAGAGATAGCATGAGCAGGCACAGCAGCAGAGGTAGCATCAGCAGGTGCAGCAGCAGCAAAGATATTATCAGCAGGTGCAGTATCAGCAGAGATAGCATCAGCAGGCACAGCAGTAGCAGAGATAGAATCAGCAGGCACAGCAGCAAAAAGAGATAGCATCAGCAGGCACAGCAACAGCAGATAGCATCATCTGGCGCAGGAGCAGTAGAGATAGCATCAGCAGGTGCAGCATCAAGTGAAGCAGCAGCAGAGATCGCAGCAGCAGGCACAGCAGCAGGAAAAATAGCAGCAGCAGGCACAGCAGCAGTAGGCGCAGTATCAGCAGGCACAGCAGCAGCAGAGATAGCAGCAGCAGGCACAGCAGCAGCAGAGATAGCATGAGCAGGCACAGCAACAGCAGAGATTGCAGCAACAGGCGTTGCAGCAGCAGAGATAGCATCAGCAGGCATAGCAGCAGAGATAGCACAGCAGCAGCAGAGAAAGCATCATCAGATGCAGCAGCAGCAGGTGCAGCAACAGCAGAAATAGCAGCAGCAGAAATAGCAGCAGCAGGCACAGCAGCTGCAGAGATAGCATCAGCAGGTGCAGCAGCAGAGATAGCAACAGCAGGTGCAACAACAGCAGAGATAGCAGCAGCAGGCGTTGCAGCAGAGATAGCATCAACAGGCACAGCAGCAGCAGAGATAGCAGCAGCAGGCGCAGCAGCAACTGGCCTTGCAGCAACAGGCGCAGTAGCAACTGGCCTTGCAGCAGAGATAGCAGCAGCAGGCGCAGCAGCAGCAGAGATAGCAACAGCAGGCACAGCAGCAGCAGGCGCAGCAGCAACTGGCCTTGCAGCAGAGATAGCATCAGCAGGCGCAGCAGCAGCAGAGATAGCATCAGCATGCGCAGCAGCAGCAGGCGCAGCATCAGCAGAGACAGCATCAGCAGCAGGCACAGCAGCAGCAGCAGGCACAGCAACAGCATTATAGTAAAAGCAGTTATTTCCATCGGCGTGAATAACAAGAGTGCCATTGTCCCACGTTGATGATGCCCTCCTCCCGTGCCTCCCTGTTCTCGGCATTGTCCCTTCGCTCCAAAGGCCCGCAGGCAATACATTCCTTCAAGGAGCCTTCTCAGGGTTCATGGGCCGGCGCGGCGCGTCGAATTACTGCCATTCACAACTGGACACTTTGGGAACAGAAAAACGTCCCTATTGTTTTTGCTTTTTACTCTTATATGTATACGGATACATTCACGCACACGCCTAGGCATGTGCGCACAGGCGCGCTGAAGCACACGTGTGTGTGTGTGTGTGTGTGTGTGTGTGTGTGTGTGTGTGTGTGTATATATATATATATATATATATATATATATATATATATATATATATATATATATATATATATATATTTGTGTGTGTGTGTATGCGTGTGTGCGTGCATTTAATAATTATTTGAAATATGCGTTATTATCTACATCTGAGATACCACATTCAATT
>NW_028234412.1:35595893-35598393 GCF_977035675.1 Penaeus japonicus
ATGTAGGATCATATGGACGAAACAGTGACAGTTTAGTTTTCACTGAATCGAATATAGCTAATTAATTTTCTGCAAGTTTAGGTATTCCATAGTCACATGAAATACTAAATACTGCAACCAAAATACCATTCTTTTTTGTGGGAGATGAAGCTTTTCCCGTTAAGCCTAATCTGATGAGGTTATATCCTAGAAAGGACTTGGACTACTCCAAAAGAGAATTTAATTATCGGATCAGCAGGGCTAGAAGAACAGTAGAGTGTGCCTTTGGAATGTTAGCTAAAAAAAACTGGTGTACTTCAGACATCAATCGAGACTAGTGTTAAAGTATTAGAATAATTGGTGAAAAGCATTTGAAAACAATTTCAACTACTCTCCAAGTGATGCAACACAATCCAATTATTTAAACTCAAGCCTGACAGCAACAAGAAGCACAGGGTTTACAACAGAAGCTATGGTAGTTTGTGATTTCTTGTAAAAAAAAATGTTTCCCCAGGTGGAGCTCTTAAATGGTAAGCCTCAATGATCTAGTAATATATAGTTCAAGGTGAATAAACCTAATGTGCAGTTCATAGCCTAATGTATAGTTCATAGTTTAAAAAAACAGTTAGCCAACCTGTACATTGCATCGCAGCAGCAACTTCCTTTCACAGAGCAAGTATGACATCACGATCCTGGTGGCTCGGGTCATTGGGATTATATATAGTAGGGCGCACTCGAAGTAAGGAATTCCACTTGCATAATCACACCACGACGGATTTCTTGTGTGAGATACTTGCAAAAAGTCCCTATTTTTCGACAGCTAATTGACTTGATTCCTTTATTTTTTTTTCAAACATTCATACAAATTAGTGTCAAACTGGGGTGGCGATTCATGACGCATGATGAATCACATTGACTTGATGCGACTCAACTCTTTGCTGGAAAGTGCATGAGTCCTAAAGGGAGTGAGTGACTGACTGAGTGTCCGATCGAGTGTCCGTCTCCTTGACCCCCAGGTCGATATCATGATTTGCTGGGTCATCTTGAAGATTAAACATCCACTTGCTGATCTGCCTAACCATATTACCACAGTGTGTTTGCACGAGAAAGTTTTGGAAGTGAGGAACTTTATTAGTGGAACATTTCATGCATAGTATATTAACAGAGATTAAAGAATTCAATAGGCATTTCAAATGAGTGAAAAAAGAGAAATACCCAAGATATTACGAAAAATACANATTTCTCTGAAATGAACCAAGATAGAAATTAATGTATGGCTTAACTTCGGCTGCGAGTGTTTCTACTGTTGGCATGCTGAAAATGGCAATATGTAAGAGTAAACGACTGTTCACTAAATTAAGGGTCTGATAAGATTATTATATTAACACACACAGCGTGTGAGATACTCGCAAAATGTTTTTTGAAGCTAAAGTCTGATGGTTCTTGATTCCTTTATTTATTTTTTCACAGGTGATATTGTGATATTACTCAGGTAGCGATGGCTGGCATGTCTCACAGCAGAAGCAGGGAAGTGGTAGGCTATCTGACCACTCTTTGCTGGAAAGTGCATGAGTCCTAAAGGGAGTGAGTGACTGACTGAGTGTCCGATCGAGTGTCCGTCGAGTTGAGTGTCTCCGACCTTATATCCAGGACGCTGGTATATCCTTAGATTCCACCTATGGGTCTTCCTTCCTTATTATTGACACTTTCTTCATGGTTTGCGTGAGGAAGGGGATGGGAAAGTTCATGAGGAAGACTTTTTTTTGAAAATACATAGTGACCTTTCTTAAGTCGTATAGTTTTCATGCATAGTGAGGATAGTTTTCAAGAATACAATATACAAGAATTAAGATAACAATAAAAAAATAAAAATTACGAAGTGTAAAGATTGAAAGTGTAAGAAAAATATAGTTTGCCTAACTGAGAACGTTTTAACTTCTTTCACTGTTAAAACACATAAGCACAAGTATATGGAAGGGGGGGGAGGGCATAGGAAAATAGAGAAATGATGGAGAATTGGCCCATAGTATGTACTTAAGTTTTATGTGAAAAATGTTGAGCAAATACATTTGAAAATTTTTTGCGTGCAGATGTGGAGTCAATCTTGTATGTTGATCTTATTCTTCCTTGCACGCTGCAAAGCCAGGACCTCATGTTTCCAAATCTTGAAGTTGGAATTGCTTAGGTGTTCCTATGGTTTTTCGTCTTAACACATTATTGTGTTATTGATTGCCCAAAGTGGAACTCTTGCTGTGGCAGATAACCTGGAGGTTACAATGTCCTTTCCCAGCTATTTATAGTGAATCCCACTTCTGACACCAGTTTGTGAGTGATAAGAATGGATCCCACCGCTGCCACCACTTTGTGAGGGATACTCCCTAAAGGTTTATTGAAGCTAAAGGCTGGTGGTTCTTGATTCCTTTATTGGTGGATAACGGCACAGATGATATTTGATATTTACTCGACTAGTAATGACTTGTCTGATGTCTCTTGTTAGACTGGTGTGCCTCATGGTAGAGGT
>NW_028234412.1:35613393-35615893 GCF_977035675.1 Penaeus japonicus
GATTATAAGATAATCATGAATGATAATAGTGCTAAAATAAATAATAGTAATAATGATATCACCCTTAATAACAATGATAATTATAGTGATGATAATAATAGTAATAATGATAATGATCATAACAATATTGATAATAATAATAATGATAATGATAGTAGTGATGATAATAATGATAATGATAATGATAGTAGAGATAATAATAACGATAATGATAAACATAATTATGATAATGATAATGACGGTAAGCAGTGACAGCAATACGACTACTACTGATAATGATCCCAACAACAATGATAATAATGATTGAACACTGATAAAGTACCACCGAAAAGAGGTGACAGAGAGAGGGAGGGGGGAGGGGGAGGTAACCCAACGACCGATGGAGCAAACAAGGGGAAAGAGGAAGGGGGAGGGGTGGGGGGGGGGTGGAAGGGGAAAAAAGAAGAAGAGGGGGAGAGGTGGAAGGGGACAAGGGGAGAAGAACAAAAATGAAACAGGTTTCCTCCTAAATAAACATAGATATCTCATGCCAACCCTAACGAAGCTAACTTTCCGTGGACACGCTATTGACACCAGCAATAGCCTCCACACTAAAATATCCATGAGTGAACGAGAAGCTTCCTCATCAAAGAAAGAGGTTTGTACTTCAACTATCAATCATGTAAAGATCATTAGGAAAAACCTTTGTGTATCTTTTTTCTTTTGTGTATCTCTCTCTCTTTTTTTTTTTTTTTTTTTTTTTTTTTTTACTCAAGAAAGGATGCTGGAGTCGAGTTGAATTCTGCATCAGTGATAATGGCAACATCAAATATTTCTTTTGTGGCATCAGTCTTGGAGATGAAAATGATATTTGAATGATTAAAGAAGAGGAATATTCAGTGTATTATAATTTCTTGTTCTCGCTTTAAATATTTATACATTTTCTCTCATCTCTCTCTCTCTCCTTCCCTCTCTTTCTCTTTCTCTCACAATATACACAGAGAAAAATAAAAGAATTAATGTGATTTATACTGTATATATATATATATACATATGTATACACATACACACATATATACACATATATATGCGCGCGCGCGCGTGTATGTATGTGTGGCTGGAATCACAAGTTTTATTTAATTTTGTTGTGCGAATAACTTTGGTTCGTGAGGCTTCGTATCTTCGATTCACGCGGAGTTTGACTCGCGTTTACCAGCATTCGAACCCGGAGAGGAGAGGAGGAGGCAATGCTCCAGTCCATCTTAGTGACTTATTTATTGTGACTTATGTTCCTGTGATTATAAAGGCAATTTATTTGTGTGACATTGATACTTTAGTATATGAGCCTCATAATCGTTTGTAATGAAGGTCTTTTATTTTAGTTATTACATAATATTTGTTCATTTTGTTGATTTAGGAAACTGGATTTCTGTGCCATTTGGCCAGCTGTGTAGCTGTTAGACATCATTTGCCTTTTCGTTTTGTCGCTTGGTAGTTTACCCTTTGATGCCCAGATGTTGCAATAAAAGGTGTGTGTGTGATTACATGATTGATATTCTCATCAATTTAGCCGATGTATTTAATATGTGAACTAAGGAAACTAACTTATGTTTTTTTTTTCCCTAAGAGAAATTGTACCCCATTTCATTTTTGTTTACTAGTTGATCGGAGTTCATTATATTGTGTTCATTATTTTGAAATATTTCATTTCACGCTAATAAACTACAGTAGCTATCGGACTTTGTGTATCCCCTGGGCTGAGGCAGCAGCAATATATATATGTGTGTGTGTATATATGTATATATATATATATATATATATATATATATATATATATATATATATGTGTGTGTGTGTGTGTGTGTGTGTGTGTGTGTGTATATATATATATATATATATATATATATATATATATATATATATATATATATATATATATGTGTGTGTGTGTGTGTGTGTGTGTACACACATACATCTCTCTCTCTGTATATATTATATGTATATATAAATTACATATATATATATATATATATATATATATATATATATATATATATATATATATATATATATATATATATATATATACACACATATATATGTATATATATATTTACATACACATACTATGATTATATAATATATATATATATATATATATATATATATATATATATATACATATACATATATTTATCTATACACACACTCTCTCTCTCTCTCTCATTCTCACTCACTCTCTCGTTTAAATAATGCCTTCTCATCCCTTGTGTGTCCTGACTTAGCAAATACGTCTGTGTGATTATAGGGCGAATCAGCTTAGGAAACCCGTTAGAGACTGCCAGATAATTAAGCAGTAGTGTTGCTGGTAACTTCATTAAACACTTCTCCTAAACTCTGCCAGCTGCGACGCCACTAACAGCCTCCGGAGGCTAAACTTTCACAGATAAAGAGACAGCTGCTATTTCTATCTAGCTACTTAAAAATATTGGATGTGAGACTACGAAAAGTGTTTCAACAT
>NW_028234412.1:35643393-35645893 GCF_977035675.1 Penaeus japonicus
CAAACTCTCTGTAAAATCTTTTCAAAGGATTTAATGGAGTAAGTAGAGACCGTTACCCTAAGCGAAACGGAACCGGGACTCGAACCCGTGCCCAGGGCCGGAAACTCAACACAACTTACGATATTGTAAGTCCGCGCAGCCGGGCCGCGCACCTCGTAACTCGGATTACGAGCTGCGAGGGTCATGCTCAGAACTTTTAAAACGCCCTCGAGTGACGTCACAGCACCTTGTAACTTGTAACTGCTTCAGAGCTCTTGTATCCGTATGAAACTGATGCTATATTATGATAGCTCAGACTTGTACAGCTGTGAAATCTTCAAAGAGTATTAGATTGGTCATGCCTGTGACAGTATTAAGCGTCTTATCAAATCGTATTGCATCTGCGCACTACAAATATTTAGATTTTTTCAGGATCCATTCGGTACAAAAAAAAAAAAAAAAAAAAAAAAAAAAAAAAAAAAAAAAAAAAATATCCTACAAAATGCACATTGTGTAGTTAACGGAAAATTGGAGAAATAGAGGCCTTCAGATTATCTTGTGATGAACAATTGTTATAATGTTTCTAATTGACGTGCGCGAGAGCTTAAGACTGCAAGGCTTTAAAAATCACTCTAAATTTAAATGTGTGTGAAAAAGAATGAGTATGTTTATACTATTTCACTCTCTCTCTCTCTCTCTCTTTTCCCCCCTTCCTCGTCCTCCCTCCCTCTTCCTCCTTAAATCTGTGGCCTCCAACTGGTTATTGGATCAATTTGGCTAAAAGCTGATTGGTCATTCGACTGTCAAAATATCCCCCCCCCCCCCTACGTGGTGCCTCAGCAAATTAGATTACGATGTAAACATAGACCTTACAATATGCTTACTATATGGTAAAAAATGTATGAGCATATGCATTTTAAAACATAGCTAGGAGTTTGTAATGTGTAATGCTATTTTGACGTTACACTGTGCTTACTATATTGTAAAAAAAAAAAAAAAAAAAAAAATATGAGCATCTGCATTTTGCAACATAGTAAGGAGTTTGTAAGGTGCAATGTTATACAGTCCTCAAACTCCTTACGGACGGCTTGTTTCGAAGTTCCGGGTCGGGGGGACTCGAACCCCTGTGTTAGGAGCAGCCATGGTCCCAATCCATATATGCTTTACCAACGCATCACGCCGGCCCCTACTCTTTATCAGAATGATAAGAAGAGCATATATCATAATATCATATATAATGAAATATATCGAGTATTTAATACAAGAAATCTAAAAAAAAAAGTTTGATGCCAAATAAGCTTAATCTGTAAAAAAAAAAAAAAAAAAAAAAAAAAAAAAAAAAAAAAAATATTGAGTCCTAATTACGATGCTTAAACGGGATTCATGATTGCAGAATTAATAATCCTCGGATATGTTCACACAATTTGCTAATGCTGTAGGCAATTAGCCGTATTAAACATATTTATTTAATAATTACCCATATCGCTTGTGCTGGAAACACTTCGAAAGAATTGCGAAATATGATATATCGTCATATTGTCTTATATACTATTTTGTGTTCTACATGCCATCCTTATGACAATATCTGTCTAGTTGATAGAGGAAGATTTTATCTAGAATATTCGTGACACATTATACTTATTTCTACTTATTTATATCCTCTCCCACTTCTCTCTTCCTTTCTCTCTCTCTCTCTCTCTCTCTCTCTCTCTCTCTCTCTCTCTCTCTCTCTCTCTCTCTCTCTCTCTCTTCCTGTCATACATACATATATTTTTCTTGGCGTCAGTAAAGTTTGACAAATCAAAAAACAATGTTAATAAAGTCTCCCATGAATAAACTGTAGACCCACTCTTTCTCTCTCTCTTTCTCTCTCTCTCTTCCTCTCTTTCATTTTTTTTTGTTCCAATTATAGATCGCAAAAAATGTTTATCTGTATCATAGAAAATAATTATTTCTTAATAATCATAATTATAAATGATGCCGGGTAAATCTTCCATAATGATACACTGTCTAAGCCCCTTTTAATGATTAATTAAAATGTTCTAGATATTCATATGTATGTGTGTGTGCGAATGTGTGTGTGTGTGTGTGTGTGTGTGTGTGTGTGTGTGTGTGTGTGTGTGTGTGTGTGTGTGTGTGTGTGTTTCTCCATGATATATCTTAGATTCATCAAATGAAACAAAAATACATGTAAATCGATAGACAGGAAGAGATTGAGAAAAGAACGAAAAAACGACATATTCATCGGTTTAGATATACGGACAAACATTGTCTCTTTTCCCTTCTTCCAAAGGAGAGAGAAAGAAAGAATTGCACTTGATAAATCCGACCTTTCCAGCCTGAACATGTCGCCCGCATAAATCATTTATCTCTTTTTGACACAACTCTATATCTACCTGACTGTCTCTTTTCCTGTTTATCGTGCAACCTGGCTTTGCTCGTCATTCTGCTTATTTCTTTGTATGTATGTACGTGTTTATATATATATATATATATATATATATATATATATATATATATA
>NW_028234412.1:35673393-35678393 GCF_977035675.1 Penaeus japonicus
GTATTGGAAGACGTGGACCCACTCTAGCTCTAACCCTTGGACTCGCAGCCTTTGGTCTCGGACATCCTGTTTCAGCGCCATTGCCTTCGATTTGGCTGCTGAGATCTTAAGCCCGACTCTGCAGCATTCCTCAGACATTAGATCCAGACAACGCTGGGTCTTTCTGACTAAGTTCTCATTCTGCCTCCCAACGGATATAGATATATGCATATATATATATATATATATATATATATATATATATATATATATGTAGTGATACGAAAACATCGAATTACGAGATTTGACATCTTGAATGTTCCCGAACAACCTGACGATCCTCCTCCCATCCATTCGACCGCTCCGAACTACCATCCGAGGTCGTTTACCCGGAATGTTTTGGACAACCTCGGGTCGGGTCAGGCGAGGGAGGTCGCAGAGAGAGCATTGGCGCCAAGACGGACAGAACAGCGGATGGAGAGACGGAGTCAGGAGGCGGAGCAGCAGCAGACAGATCGGATCGGCTACCTTTTTGGCGTTATTTCCTTCGACCAACTTTTATTTTTTGCAAGATAAGTTACGTACAAACCTGTGTGGTGCTTTATCAATAAAGTGTTCTAACTTATATTTTCCTGTGTGAATTATACGATCCTAATTAAGCAAAGCCTCTTCATATGTAACGTATATTTGAAAGTAAAATCTTAGCATCTAAGTATAAATTCGGCTTGTCTGTTTCCGTAAAATCTTCCCACGCTACCAACCCATCTACTGTAATTTTAAAAGGGCACATAATATGCCTACTAGAGAGCAGACTCGCCCTTACATAAGAATTATTGGCGGCAGCTTGTGGATCGAATTTTAGCATAGATATATTTTTTTTTTCTTGGTTCATTTATGCTATTTCATAAGTCTAATTTTTTACGGACTTTAAAAGAAGTTCGGTATTAGTTTTATGATTCGAGGAACCCCATACGCCTCCCTTTTATTGTGCTATTTTATATTTTAATATTATACTTGCATAATTTCAGTTATCTGTTTACACTGTATTTATTTACTGCAGCATTTATCACATTCCTTGTCCAGAGTGTCTAGTGGATTTTGTGACTCGTAAATTGAACTAGTGAACAGTGAACGTGATGTTCTTAGTGAAAACCTTTGAAAATAAATGGTGATCTCGGACTTTGAAGTGCAGTGCCTGCGTGAGGAATTATTAATTTACACTCGCTTTGGGTTCATTTGTTTGTGCGTTTTGCTTCGCTGGAATAAGTAGCTTTTTCTAGTGACTTTTAATTTAGCTTCTTTTTGCGCCTTTAGCCTTTTATTCTATTTTCGATTTTATTGCGTGTTACGTTTAATTGTAATTTGTTTGTGTTTTAAGGATCTCTGCTGATCAGTTTGGAACTTATTTCAGTGTTTTATTTCTTTTGTGAATTTTATGCTTTTGTTTAAGTGCTATACGAGTTTTCTTTTGTGCCCTAATGTTTTAATCCATTGCATCGGAAAGCAGTGACCTTAGCTAGGGTTACGCTGTGTGGGCCCTTTGATTTAATTCTGGATAGTTTTAGGTGTGCGTACTAGCGTGACATGCCTCCCAAAAAAAGCCAGAAGGGTACGTCTCGGGACCCCACGCCCGAACGAACAAGCTCAGGTGGAGCCCTTAGTAGTGATTCGCCAGACGTCCAAGGTGCGGTTCAGGACGTGAGGCATTCGTTAACAATGTGCGAGGAATTGACCGAAGCTCTTCGTGCTTTGCGGACGGAGATGAGGGAGCTTCGGGCAGAAAATCGGGAACTGAGGGCGCACATAGGTATCCACAGACCTGGCTCTTTTGCCGGCACACAGGCACCGGCGTCTGACACCCCGACGATCATTTCGTACACGGTCCCGCTTGACAGTATCCCGCTATTTCGTGCTGAAGTGTCTGCCAACCAACCACTACGCAAGAACCAAGAGATTGAGACCTGGATTCGTGCGATCGAGAACATCGTGCGGCCCAAGACGGACGAGGCAAGGATATCTGTTGCTCGATCTCACGTGCGTGGGAACGCGGAGGCAATCGTCAACAGTCGCCATTTCGACCACATCACCGACTGGAATTCTTTCAAGGGGCGACTACGGGCCAAGTTCCGAGGAACCTGTTCCAGTGGCGACTTCTACAGACTGCTGTCTGACTACAAGATGACGCCAGACCAAGCACCCTGGGACTTCTACATGCAATTGGATGGAGTGGTATCCCAGGGGTGGAGAGATCACCCAGAGGCAATCGGTGATCCAGACGAGCTCGTCAAGCGACACTTTTTGACAGGAGTGCCTCAGTAGCTGGGTGAGCTGCTCTCCACATGTGAAAGCGCATCTGTCAGCCACCTAGTCGAGGCTGCCCAGAAAGCCTGGAATTGCCGCAATGCATACAAAAAGGATGGCGAGCAATCACGTCCTTACAGCCGTCTCTACCCTCGCCAACCTCAAGCAGCTCCCGTGGAAGCTATTGCTGGACCACCACGGACTCCGCCTCGTCAGCGAAGAGGGAAGTGGTGTCACTTCCACCAACTGCCCAGCCATGACACCAGCGAGTGCCGGGCATCACGGAACGCTGCCCCCGCACAGGGTGCCAACTTCCTTGCTGACCGTAGATGCTATAGTTGCCGACAGCTGGGACATTACTCATCACAGTGCCCCTTTCCAGGCCGCCAGCAGGGTCAAAGATACGTCCCTCCCTCTGCTGGCAACCACTACAATGGGACAACCCCAGGATCTATGCCGCAATCAGACGTTCCAGACGGACTCAGGAGCATCGGAGTCGGGACCGACGATCTACTCCATTGAATCAGCACTAACATCAGGGCGTCCTCTTGTAGACCTGCAGATCCAGGGTCGATCATTCACTTGCTTCTTAGACACTGGGTCTGAAGTCTCCTTGATCAAACCCTCAGCTTTAGCTCTGCTAAAAGCTCGACGTGCCAATATCTCTGGCAGATACGTGAGAGGAGTGAGTGGAACCACTATTGAAGTTGAAGGAGAAGTTACCTTGAACCTTAAAGTGTCGTCTGAAATCTCGTGCTGGCATCGCGTGTCCTGTGTGACTAACATTAATTTCCCAGGTGATCTCTTATTAGGCATGGATTTTTTACGAAGGTTTGACTTTAAGATTGTCATCTTTAAGGAAACCAAGAAATCATACCTACAGCTCAATGACCATAGGACGCCCATCATCTTCACTGACGAGCCAAGCCTTAGCATTAGTGTCCTCCACACTTCACCTGGCAGAACAACACCCTGCAGTGGGGATTACGCTGTGCATAGCAAGGATTCCGTCATTGTTCCCGTAAGGTCTGCATGTTTTGTGGCTGCACGAGTACCCAAGGATTGCAACCTGAAAACGGGCCTGATTACAGGACGTACCCAAGGACCTCTCTTAATGCCAGCCACAGTTGCACATGTCTCTGACTACACCTTGAGTGTCTGGGCTGTGAACAGTGACCAAAAACCACATCGAATAAGGAGTGGAGCATGCATTGCTATGATCACCGAAATTGCAGAAGTTTTTTCCACAGCAAAATCGGGAGAGGTCATCGCCCCGGACGACGCCACCCCCTTGTACCTGAACCACACTTCTGTTCCAGATGCAATAACTTATTCGCCTCCAGAAACATTCGAGGAAGATGCATTTGACCTTGATCATGGTTGCTACGACTTTGGTTACACCAGCGACGATTTCACGATCTTCCCCGAAGTGGATCTGAGCCCATCAGCTGCAGTAGCAGTCATGGATAACCTCCCTATCAACGAGGACATCAGTCAGCAATCTGCCCCAGCCTTTGAGTTTCCTCTCGACCATCTAGAGGAAGGTCAAAGATCACAAACCGAGGAGTTACTGCTTCGTTACAAGCATTTATTTACCGGCACGAAGCAAGACATTGGAGCAGTACCAGGAATCACTCATAAAATCGTAACTCAGGAGGAGAGGCCCGTTGTCAACCGGCAGTGGAGACTTCCTGAATCTACCAAGTCAGTTATACGTCAGGAATGTGATAAGATGTTGGCAGCAGGAGTTGTCGAACCTTCAAGTAGTCCTTGGCTCAGCCCTGTAGTACTTGTGCGCAAGAAGGACGGTTCCCTTAGATTTTGTGTAGACTACAGGGGACTGAACGCAGTTACAGTGGCCGACACTTACCCTCTCCCACGCATTGATGAACTGTTGGACGAGCTCGGAGATACTAACATTTTTACCTGTTTGGATTCGAGAAGCGCCTACTGGAGCATCGAAGTGGAGAAAGCAGACCGACCAAAGACAGCCTTTTCAGATGGCCGGAGGCTCCTGCAATTCGTCCGCCTTCCATTCGGGCTAGCCACTGCTCCAACGACCTTCCAAAGGACGATCAACATCGTGCTAAGTAGCGTCCTTGGGAGGCATACTCTCGCCTATCTAGATGACGTGATCATTCACAGCAAGACCTTTGAGGAGCATCTTAGTCATCTGGATGAAACTCTCCAACTCCTTTCGAAGGCAGGATTCAAGCTGAATGTTCAGAAGTGCGATTTTGTCAAGACCAGCATTAAGTTTCTCGGTTTCCGTATCGACGAGAACGGTATACATCCGGATCCTGAGAAGACACGAAGCATCAGTGAGGTGCCTGCACCAAGAACAGTGAAGGGAGTAAGACGATTTCTCGGTGCCACAGGATTCTTCAGGCGGCACGTTCCTCATTACGCCACGATTGCTTCACCCCTGACACGCCTCACCAAGAAAGATGCTAAATTCATCTGGGGAAAGGAGCAGCAGGATGCCTTCGATGATCTTAAGAGAATTCTAACCAGTGACCCTGTATTGCAGAAGCCAGATTTCTCTCGTGAGTTTGAAATTCACACAGATGCATCTAAAGAGGCCCTGGGTGCATGTCTGATGCAACGGACTCCTGATGGTGTGCCCTATGCAGTCTCCTACTACTCAAGGAAATTCAGAGATGCAGAGAGGAGATATCCGGCGATCGATCAAGAAGCCCTAGCCGTAGTTGAGGGTGTAA
>NW_028234412.1:35688393-35690893 GCF_977035675.1 Penaeus japonicus
AGAGAGAGAGAGAGAGAGAGAGAGAGAGAGAGAGAGAGAGAGAGAGGGGGGGGGGGGAAGAGAGAGTGAGAGAGAGAGCTGAAGAAAGGAGAGAGAGAGAGAGAGTGGAAGAAAGGAGAGAGAGAGAGAGAGTGGAAGAAAAGAGAGAGAGAGAGAGAGAGAGAGCGGAAGAAAGGAGAAAGAGAGGAGGGACAAAGAAAAAAAAAGTAGAAAGACAGAGTCAGAAAAAAGTGAGAGAGAGAGATTTAACGAAAGAAAGGAGCGAGAGAGAAAGAGAGATAGATAGATAGATAGATAGAGATAGATAGATGGAAAGATAGATAGAGATAGAGAGAGAGAGAGAGTGATAGAGAGAGATTGAGCGAAAGAAAGGAGCGAGAGAGAGATTGAGCGAGTGAGAAAAAGAGAGAGTTAAAGTGTGGAGAAGAACATGCCCGAAGAATAAACGCTTTCTCTCTTGACGTGCCAGTGTGCGTGTCAACCCTGCGGCGACTTTCCAGAGTACATTTCTTCTTCATCTTTTTATTTGGACCAAAGGAAGGTGAACATCCGACGAGAAATGTTTACTTTCTTCCTTTTTTGTAAACATAATGTCTGTCAATGCAAAAGTCAAAAGTACAGAAAAGGGTAAATCGATAGTTAAAAGTGAATCTAAATACAACCCCCCCCTCCCTCCCCCCCCCCAAAAAAAAGACACAAAAAGTGAGAGAGAAAAAAAAAGAAGAAGAAAAGAAAGGAAAAGATGCCGGACCGCCGCTCGCCGAGGCTTCCGCGCGGTCTCCCGACGGATCTGCAATTTCTTCAACTTGTCCTTTTAAATTTGGAAATGTTGATGGTCGGCGGCGCGAGGAGCTGACCAAACACACACACACACCGAGGTCCCCAGATGCTGAGTGCCGTGAGTGGAAAGCCGCTGTGTTACGGCGCTTAAAAGACCCGCTGACTTTGCTGCTTTCGTTTCAAGAAGCTGAGCGTTAGGGCACTCAGCGGCCCTTCGTTTCGCCCTCCCGCTCGTGCTGACTGGGCTCAGCGCTACAAAGAAACAAAGGTAACGGCGAAGTGGAATCCGAAGTTGTAGCCGTTCAATAAGACTGGAGAGCGCGGGGGTAAATTGACTAGGTTTCAGCTTGCATACATATGCTACATATATCTGTGAGTATGTATGTATATACACATACACACACACACACACACACACACACACACACACACATATATATATATATATATATATATATATATATATATATATATATATATATATATATATATATATATATATACACACACACACACACACACACACACACACACACACACACACACACACACACATATATATATATATATATATATATATATATATATATGTATGTATGTATGCATGTATATGTGTGTGTGTGTGTGTGTGTGTGTGTCTGTGTCTGTGTGCTTGCGTATGTGTGAGTGTGTGTGTGTGCTTGCGTTTGTGTGTTTGCGTGTGTGTATGTGTGTGCGTGTGTGTGTATGTATGTGAATATAATATATGTATATTAATATTTAAATATATGTGCATATATACAGATATATAAATAGTTAATAGATACGACCCCCCCCCCTCACACACACACACACACAAAGAGATACGTGTCAGATATTTGAGTACGCAGGAGCCTGTGCTTGTGCATATGCATGTTGACGTTCAGCATTAGAACAATAAACAATTAAAAAACAATCATAACCACAGTATATCATCATCAGTGTAGTGTTTGCGTGATACATTTGAATAGCACCTTGCGTCACTTTGCTGTAATTGAGTGTCATAGTGTTGCTGTCTAGATATAAAATCCATTATTGCAATTTCCAAGTTCAAAATAGGAGCGCGAGTGTTATTCATTTATTTTTACACCCGAACGCTTTTGAAAATGCCGACAAGTTGACATGAAACCGCAGTTTTTCTTGTAAACAATGGCAGACGATGAATATAAAATCAGCTCCCTCTTTATATTAACGAATGCTGATGGATTCGTATCCAGACAAATTATAAGTTATGGTTCACTTAATTGGACACATCCGGGTCCTTTGTTCTGTTGACGCTCATATATCGCGCGGGATGTCACTTAACTCCGGGAAGGAATCGTGTTTAAGATTAGGAAAAGTTTGTCCGAGTTTCAGAATTCATGCGACTCCATGATGCGAGATCGTGTGAATATACACTGTATATCACACTTCGAACACAAAAAGTCAGAAACACTGTGCGAACACTTTATAACAAATGCACTTCCTGACGTTCACTAGAGAATCATAAATAGGAAAAACTCCATCTCCGCTTGAGTCTCTAGAGGTCTTTTGTATCCTATTACATCTTGCGGCTGGAATGGATACTCTGATAGTGAACGAAATAGGTGACGTGATATATCTTCCTGCGAAATGTAGCCTTATTCGCCATCTCTTACTTGCAAGGAATTCGTCATTAAAACTGTATTTCGCTATATTTATAATCGACGCAGAAATAAATCAG
>NW_028234412.1:35705893-35718393 GCF_977035675.1 Penaeus japonicus
GATACAGGGTAGACACAAACTGAAAGGTATCAGAAACGAATATTCTGAGACGACCCAATCACTGTCCAAGTCCGCAAAATGAACCTCAGAATAATCCAACAAAACGTACTACATTGGCAAACCAGAAGAAACGAGCTCTGCAACATCTATGCCTTACATAACCCTGATATCATCCTTATCAACAGCCATGGATCAAATGACAATAACAGAATAAAAATCTTCTCATATAACACATACCAGAGAAATAAATCGGGAGAAAGAGCAGATGGGGTAGCCCTGGCGATCAAAAAAGGAATTCAACACAGAATCCTAGACGATTTTGACCAGGAATTCCTAGCGGTCGAAATAGACACACCCAGAGGGCCGATCATTCTCGCAACCGCTTACTTACCTCCTCGACGCCCATACCTACCTTACCCAGACCTACTAAAACTCCTAAGACTCCAGAAACCAACATACATCCTAGGAGACCTCAATGCCCGCCATAGAACCCTAGGAAATGCCGACAACAACACCGTCGGAACCAGTATCACCAGACTAATGACCGACAATAGACTGAGACACCTCGGACCTGACTTTCTCACCCTCATAAGACAAAACTCAGCCACTAGCCCGGACATTATCCTGAGTAACAGATACGGCCACTTCAACCATCGTATCACACCGGGTAACCTTACCACTAGTGACCATATTCCCGTTATTATGGACATCTCCACAAACCCCATCCTGATCCCTACTACTCCTAGACCCGACTACAGCAAAGCAGACTGGAGCAAATACAAAGAACTCCTAAGAGACAAGCCACCCATCCAACTAGATGGAAAACCCGTAACAGAAATAGATAAGGAAATGGACAAGTGGCTCCAAGATGTTCTAAACACCAAACGAACTTGCATCCCGACCAAATCCTTCAGAACAGCACCACACCCAACCAATTCACCAGAACTGCAGCTCCTGCAGACACTGTACAAAGGGGTACGGGACCTGGCAACCATCCAAGGATGGACACCAGAGTTAAGGAGACGGCACACTCAAATCAGGGACCAGCTAGTGGATATCAGTAGAGCCCATCACAATCTCAAATGGGCAGAATTAACCACACAGAGCTGTCCACCAAAGTCAGAGACTCAAGGAATTCTGGAGATGGCTTAAACAACTCATGGGTAACGAGGTTAAACATAGCCTATACCTCTATCACCACCAAGGAGAAAAGTGCTATACAGACCCAGAAAAAGAACAAATCCATGGTACATACTGGCGCAACATCTTCAAAATTTCTGATGAAGATAATCAACTCTTTGATGAAGAGACAGAAGAAAGGGTTCTGGAAGATCTGGTACTACAGGCAGACCAACTAACTCCAGATCAAATAGTAAATATGGGAAACCTCACAGATCCCCTAATTACACCAATCACTGCAGAGGAGGTCACTAACGTAATCCGATGTACGAAAAATAAAGCACCAGGGCTAAGCCAAATAAAAACAACAGAGATGGCCAATCTCCCAGCCCCAATGATAAACAACCTAACAACAATCTTCAATGCCGCCCTAGCCAGTGGGTACTTTCCAAAGGCATTCAAAACGGCATTGATCACTCTGATCCCCAAAGGAGGAAAACCGCCAAACAGGCCCGAAAATTTTAGACCTATCTCCCTACTTGAAACACCCGGAAAGATTCTGGAAAAGATCATAAACAACAGGTTGAGAACGTACCTAGAGAACAACAATCTACTCAACCCCAGGCAGTACGGATTCCGAGAATCGAGGGGAACAACCATGGCAATCGCAATAGTGTAAGAAACGATCGCTCTGGCTCTAGCCAATAAGAAAAAAGTTAATGTCATCCTTAGAGATGTTGCCAAGGCCTTTGACAAGGTCTGGCATCCGGGCATGACACACCGCCTACTCCAGCTGGGCTTACCAAGGGCATTAACCAAACTCCTGGGCAGCTTCCTAAATGAAAGAAAAGCCAAACTAAAAGTAGGAGACTGGATAGGACCGGAGTTTCCGTTACTGAGTGGAGTCCCACGGGGAAGCAATCTGTCACCTACTTTGTACATCATATACACGTCAACCACTCCACCACCAGCGAGAGACAACACATGTCATGTACGCAGATGACATAACACAAATAGTAGCACATCCCTCTCCCCAGAACCAATTCCTAAGACTGGCTACAGACAGAGCAATAGCCCAAGTTAACAACTTTGAAGCTGCCTGGAAAATCAGAACTAACAAAAACAAGTTTGTGATCATCCCAGCAGCCAGAACCAAACCGGGAAATGCCAACTTAGAAAATATCAATGTAGATTATGCGAAAGAGGGAAAGCTACTAGGACTGAAAATCACTAATAGAGGCATCTATTCCCATGTCAAAGAGCGCATCAAACTTGCCAGCAGTATCCTTACCAAACTAAAAAGATTCTCCTCTTGTTCCGAAGAAGTCAAATTAAAACTGTACAAATCCCTAGTTCGACCCATACTAGAATACCCACCAGTCCCTCTGAATACAGTTGCAATTTCATCCTGTTACACCATACAAGCCATTCAGAACAAGGCAATTCTCTGGGTGAAAGGGATAAGGTGGCCAAACCCCCGCTCATCAATAAGAGAGCTGCACCAAGAGTATGATCTCAATCCCATCAATGTCCGTATTTCCAACATGGCAACAAAAACCTGGGATCGCCTGGAATACATGGAGGACATGAGCTACCAACAGATCTGTGAAATCCACGAAAAAAACAACGGGGAACACAGATGATGGCCAAGAAGTCTCTCGAGAGCACGACAACCACCCCCAGAACCAATATTTTCGAGAAGGCAATAACGCGTCTCGAACAACTCGCTAACTAAGCGAACGGGAAACGGGTCCCCCAACCTCTCCTTTCACCCTGGGAGCTCTGAAAGAGGGAGTGGAAGCTGGACCGCACCTGCAAGGCTAAACCCTCTCGTCTGTTAATTGCTAGAAGCAGAGGAGAGGCGAAGCGTAACTCACCAAAGGCGAAAAAGACACATGTAAACCACTCGAGGGAAACCATGTCGAACACTTAACGGCCGTAGTAAGCCATTATCACGAAAATTACAATCACTCGAGGATCACTACGCCGAAAAATCATTTCCAGCGCACTCTACTAACGTGTACTGAGACTTTCGTAAATCTCGTGACCGAGGTTGCACAACAAACGAACTTAACCATAAACTTACCTGAAAACTCAAGGAGATGCTGACTGGGATGACCTCCTCCCGAATCTCATCCCCTGAAGAAGACCTGAAAATAAAGAAAAGGAAAAAGCTATTAATACACGGAATATGTGAACACATGCACATATGTGTGCACATGTGAAAAAAAAAAAAAGGTGAAGGTTAAACATGGGCATTTGAAATTTTATTCTACTTATATACATTGAAAAACTATGTACAAAAAAGAACAATACTATTTATAAATAACCTGCGCCAGACCGTTACACCCTAGCGGTCCCCCACCCCCACCACGGCGGGTCTTGCCAACCGACAAAGACGATGAATCGGTCCAAAAAGCAAAAATAACTAAGACGAACAATTGATGACCAGCAAGGGGTTACGCCCCCACCTTTTATTATCTTCTAGTATTTCTTTTTAGGTAGCTAGCTGCCATCTTAGTTCTTCGTCCGCTTCTTCTTCCGAGAATCTACATTCTCCACTTTCCTTATTGTATCGTATTGTATCGTACTCAGTGTCTGGAACCTTCTGATCTTGTTCAGCTGATGTTTAGCTTTGATTGCTCTTTCATTTATGTGAGAGACAATTCCTCTTCTGCTAATTGTTAGCCCTAGTATCTTTCCTTTCTCACAGTAGTCCACTGCTTCCTCGTCCACTATCAGATCTGCTGTCTTGAACTTGGCCACAGGAATGACTTGGAATTTTCTCATGTTGGTTGAGATCTTCCACTGTCTTTCGTATCGATTGATGGTCTCTATGGCTCTGGCAGTTCTAAGTGCCATCATCTCGATCGATCTCCCTTCGTACTTGATTATCTGAGTGAAGTCGTCGGCATACATATAGTGATTGCTACCATGTGATGGTTCAGGCAGATCTGCTGTATATATGGTGAACAGTGTCGGTGAGAGGCAGCTTCCCTGTAGAACTGCACTCATGAGGGGAATTGCTTCACCGACTGTATTGCCGACGACTATTCTTGCACTTCGACTTTCGAGAAAGTCACATAATATCTTCATCAAGGGCGTCGGGAGATTCAGCCTGATGATCTTAAGTTTCAGGCCTGTGTGCCAAACTTTGTCGAAGGCTTTGGCCACATCTCTCAGAACCACATTGACTTGGTTCCTTTCGCTCATGGCATTGGCGATTTCTTCATATATGATTGCAATGGCTGTTGATGTTCCTCTGCCTGGTCTGAAGCCATGTTGCCTGGGATTTTGCAGATCGTTAATCTCCAGTTGATTTCGCAATCTTATGTTTAATATCTTTTCAAAGACTTTGCCTGGGACTTCCAGCAGAGATATTGGTCTGTAATTCTCCACTTTTCTTGGATTTTTCCCGGCTTTTGGAATCATCCTGATTCTTGCTTCCTTGAAGTGGTCAGGGAAGTAGCCAGCAGTGAGAGAGGCATTATATATGTTTGCCAGTCTTAGCAACATCTTGTTTGGAAGATTCTGCAGGATTGTTTTGTTGATCCTGCTTTTTCCTGGAGCAGTTCTATTCTTTAAACTCTGAATAGTTCTTTTGGCATCTGTGGGGTTGATCTTGGTCATTAGTGGATCTGTGGGGTCCAGTCTAGTGAAGTCAGAAGCAGCTTCTGGATATAGGAGGTGGATGTGCCTTCCTATTTCCTCTATGATGGTCTCCTCGAAATCACTGTCCAAGTTTTCTTCTTCTTCAGTAATTCGAAAACAATTTCTCCAGTAATTTCTGAACAGGATTTCTTGTTCTTATTCTTCATGAATCTTCTGATCCTGTTCGTTGAGGAGGTAGCTACTACTGTTTCCACTTCTTCCCATCAGTTTCTTTATTCCTGACCAGAAGGACTGGATCTTTTCGGTCCCATTCCACTTTTCTAGCAAGTTCTTCCCACTTGTCATTTGCTGCTCTCCTCCATTGGTTAGAGAGTTCTTTTTGCAAGCTTCTGTATCTTGCTCTCAGGTCTTGTGTCTATCCATGAATCCCTGCATAGTGCTGCAGGTGATTCGACTGTATATTTAGCAGTCTTACTTCAGGTGTTAGCCTTGGATGGGGGATAGTCTTGTGGTTGCTCTTGGGTACATGATGCTCAAGTGCTGCTTCAACATCGCTGTACCACTTTTAGACTTCCTCATCAATCTTTTCCAATGTTGCAGTCTTCAAGTTGGCTGCAGGCTTTGACTGGAGCTCATCCTTGAATCCTCCCCAATTAGCCATTCTAAAGTTGAGTCTGCTAGAGTTTATGCTTTTCATGATTGGATTGAATGATATCTTGAGGATGATGGGCAGGTGGTCACTGGTGCTTGCAGGGCCCGGTTCCATCGTCACGTTGTGGTGGGCTTGGTTATTGGACAGTGCAATATCTAGTGTGGTTGCTGTATTCCCTGTGATGTAAGTAGGGAAGTCTGGTCCCATGTGGATTAGATCTCCATCAGCAACCATTCTAGCAACAGCATTACCAACCTGGTTGCCTGATCTATTGTTTAGCATTGGATGGTTGGCATTGAGGTCTCCCACTATGTATGTGGGTAATCTTCGTCGAAGTAGACTGCACAAGTCTTGCAGTGGAACAATTGCCCTTCTTGGAGGCAGATACATTGTAGCCACTACTATTGGACCTCTGCTAGTCTCTATCTCGATTGCCAGCATTTCGTCGAAGTCGTCGAGAATCTTATGTTTGATTTCTCTTCTCACTGCTATTGCTATGCCATCACTTGCTTCTCCAGTCCTGTTCCTCTGATAACATAAGTAGGGGAACAGTTTCAGCCTGTCTGTGTCCTTCAAACCATGACTGTTTATCAGGACTATATCTGCATTTAGGGCTCTATACATGCCCGACAGTTCGTTCCTACGAACCATAGTCCACTTGAGGACGTTCTGCTGAACTACTGTGATGGTGTGGTTCACTTAGATATGGCTGCAGGTCCATCTTCATGCCTCTCTTGGGACTCATCATAGCCATTCCTCCTCTTCCTGTAGGTCTGATTATTGTAGGAGTATTTCATCCTGCTATTTTTGATGTATTCTGCAACATCATCATCAATATTGCCGTTTGTAATGTTTTTCTCGGCAGTGTACAGGATGACTCCTACAGCTTTGCCCTTTGCTTCCCTGGCCTTCTTCACATTCTTGCACCTGTGTGGGGATGGCACCTTCACATACTGGGTTACTGGTGCAGAGGGCTCTTCCAGTGGCGGCATTTTTTCATCAAGAACTGGCAGTTCTGGCATTTCTTCTTCTTCGGGTGTTTCTGTGGTTTCTTTGGGAGTGTCTGAGGGTTCTGTTGGCAACATCACCCTCAGGATGCCTGCCGAATTAACGTCGTTAGGAAGGTCCATTTCGGGAAGATTGTTACGCCTCAAGGCTAGCTTTGCTTGTTCTGCAGCAGCCTGGTTGGGCAAGGTTGGCCAGGTGAACGTGCATCAGAGCAATCAGGGTCTTGACAGCTAGGTTGTTTGGCAGCTGCATAATTGATGGCTGTGTCTCTTTGATAGCCGTCTTTGTTATTTCGGCTGTGGCTTTGGCAGTCTTTTCGATCGTTTTCTCGACCTTTGCTGTAGCCTTCGCAGTGTTTTTCACTACTTCACTGAGTAGTCTGGACTCTTTTTGCACTTGTTTCTCTTGCTTCTTTTCTTCGACTTTTGTAATTTCCTTCCTTCTTATAGGGCAGCTTCCTGAAAGAGTTCTGTGTTCGCCTCCACAGTTTAGGCATTTTTTCGTGGTACTTTTACATGATGTGAACCGATGCCCGGTCTGACCACATTCACTGCATATTTCAGAATTCTTTGTGCATTCCCCTTTGACGTGACCATATTCGTAGCAACTCATACATTTAATGACTCTGGTGAATCGCTCTTCCTCGATCTGGGCAGGGTTAATACTGTAGTTAAAGAGGATGAGTCCTTGCTCTCTGATCTTTTTGGCTGTCAGGATGTCTGGGAATCGTATCTTAACTATCCCATGCTGTGGCATCTTGTATACATCTTCGATTTGGGTATTCAATTGCTCTGTCAATTCTTTTATCTCTTCATTAGTATGGCTGGTGATGTAAGTGTCTACTTTTTTCACCACAATGGTCATCTTGGCTTTGGTCTCTAGAGGCATCTGGGGGGCAAAACCTGAGGACAAGAGTTTTCGCCTGAATTCAGGAGACATGATCTTATCAGCATCTTGCAAAGACTTAGGCAAAACAAGGTAGCCATTTCTAGTGTCTATTATTCGCAAGAAGTGGATGCCATTGCCAAACATCAGAGTATTCAATTCGTGCTTTTTGGTCATCGTCGGGATTCCATCTAAGTTTACTTTAATCTTGGTGGTCGAAGCCATGGTTCCAAACGCATAGCTCGATCCTACCACTGCAAAAGGTCCAAGTCCTGCAACAAACAAACTGGAACTCCCACCGAAGTGGAATGGGACAGTTAAGTTAGACGAAGAGTTGAGGTGAAGATAAACAGTCAGGAAAATGAAGGAAAGTCGAAGTTATAGTAGTGGGAGGACGAAACTCCCTGTCTGACTTGTTAATTTTCTGAAATGTCATGTCCACTCAAAACCTTTGTTGATTATTGATTTCTTCTTGTTATCTGTGGGGGTGAGTAAGTTGAAGAGGGTTGGGAGGAAGGGGTCTGGAACTTGGGTTGGGTTTAGGGATAAGGAATCTTAATTTTTATTAATCTTAACTTAGTAAAAACCAAAGAAAAATGTTAGTATTTTTTTTTTTTTTTTAAGTCCTATCTTTGGCAACCTCCTCTTATCTCTGAGGCAACCAATCACGAGTGACCTGAGCTGCGAGGGGTCGCTACCATGCACCGATGTCAGGGCGAGCCTCGGGCGGAACTTGCCCCTGCACACCGACCAATCAGCTTGCTGCCACTGACCTAAGGTGCCCCTACCTCACGAGCCAGGTCCTCGTGTACCTGCCCGGTTACACTTACGCACCTGTACTCACACACACAGCGTAATATCCATATACATCATAACATATACATACACATATACAATACATCGAAACAAACCTAGCTAATCTCGCAGTTATGACATATATGTATGACTAGTCTACTAGTAAAGTAAAAATATCATTTCAAGGTTAATGTAATATAAATTGACATCAGAGAATAAGAAAAATATTGCACAATTGATATTGGCTTAAAAAGTAAATAAATAAATAAAAGTAAATAAAAGTATTGTGAAGACTTCAAGATTTTATTTTACAGTGTAAAAACACTATATTCTTCTTCAGAAAAATAGGTTGCTCTTAAACTTTTTTTCCTTTGTATACTCTGCTTTGTTAACTACAACTTTTTCTGTTACGAACTTTCGTGTCCCAAGGTAATACTTATCGTAATTTTCTCGCTAATTAATAACAACTAAAATGTAGTGGACGTTAATGAATGAAAAATAATGACTCTATGTCTCACTTGGTTAGACTATAAATGAGATAGTGATAATAATAAGCAAAGCAAAAGAAAAAAAAAAAATGAATGGGAATAAATGTGTATTAATTCCAACTTCATCACAACATAAATGAATCGCAAATGATTTTATAGAAACATACAAAACGATTATTCTAGAATCTTTAATGTCCTGACCCAGCTTTCTATTCGAGGTCAGCTTCGATCCGTTTGCGACTGAAATATCAAACAAATATTCGAAATTCAATGAAAAATCCGGATGTCATATGCAATCCTTTGGAGTGATAATTATTGTATGCCTCAATTTGCGTAAGTTTTCTGGACCAAGTTCAGACTTAATGGAAAGTTCGTGTTTAACTTTGAGTCCAATCTAACTTTTTGAACTTTCCTGTTTGGTCATCTTTTTGTTTCTCATTCTCTACATTTATTACCCTTTTCGGGAATAGATTGGAAGAGGAGCACAGGGGATCGGGAAATCATTATATAACGAGGAGATTAGGTGTTCTTTATTGTTGTAATGCATAAAGATGATGGAATGACAAATGACTTGATAATCATGATGCTTTGCACTTCTGAACTTGTTTGATGAAACGGCTATGCTGTGCTACCTTCCTTCCATCCTCTCTTCTCTGCACTACCTTCTCTCTTTCTTTCACTCTCTCTCTCTCTCTCTCGCTCGCTTTCTCTCTCTCTCGCTCTCTCTCTCTCTCTTTCTCTCTCTCTCTCGCTCTCTCTCTCTCCCTCTCTCTCTCTCTCTTTCTCTCGCTCTCCTTCTCCCTCTCCCTCTCCCTCCCCTCCCCTCACCCATCCCTCTCTCTCTCTTTCTCTCGCTCTCCCTCTCCCTCCTTCCCTCCCCCCCCCCCCCCCTCTCTCTCTGTCTCTCGCTCTTCCTCCCTCTCTTCCTTAATTATCACCACGAAATGAGATGTTATCCCACCTAAAAATAAATAAATAAAGAATTCAATGAAAAAAAAGGAAATTGTCTTCATACCCTAAACTTTCTTCCAGTACAGATCCCTTCTTTTGGCATTAACTTTTCCCACTCTCGGAGGCATCATGGCTCCGTCGACCCGGTGCCTCACAGGATATTGTTATCTCAGAACAATCTTCGAGAGGAAAGGACATTTTTCAGGGTCCTGATCAGTCCTGTAAAAATTTTCAAAGAGAATTTCATCGCCGGGATCTTGGAAATTCGCTGTAAAACGTCGGTGTAACACATGTGTAAAGTATTTATAGTTCGGTGAATTGTAAGCGTAGTGTAGCTTTACGTAAAGGACCCGATGCTATGTTACACTATGTTGGAAAGATAAGAGGAGCTTATATAATCCTCATAAAGGAAAATAGATACTCATGAAATACGTCTGTAAGGAATATTAGTTTGCATGGTAGTATGAAATAAGCTTGACAAAAAGATGATTGTAGTATAATTATACACTTATTAGTTTTAGTAATGGTATTAAGATAATTATAATGATATTGACAGTAATCTGGCTATTAAATTATTTGTACCGTTGATGAAAAAACAAATAAACAAACAAAAATAATGATAGTGATGATGTCAGTCGGTGGTTATGTTTATTATTATTGTTTATCATTATTACCATCGCCATCATTATTAACACTATCATAATCATTATCATCATCGGTATTGATATTATTGCTTTCATTTTTCTCCTCATTACTATAATTTGCTTTTATATTAATCTTTTAAAAATCATTGGCAGTATTTTTAACGCTATATGTATTATTATTACTATTATGATAATGATGGCAATTATAATAATTACAATAATGATAATGATTATATAATAATATCTTATAATAGCAATAATGATGATGATATTAACAATGATTATGACAATAATAGAAATAGCTAAATCATTAATAATGATAACAATAGTAATAGTGAATTATAATAGTAATAGTAATAATAATAGTGAATGATAACGATAACAATACTGATAACAAAATGATGATAATGATAATTGTAATGATAATAACAATAATGACAGTAATGATGATAAAAAAACATAATAAAAAATATAATGCTATAATATCAATAATATTAAATGATGATAATACTGTTGATCATGATACTAATAATAGAAATTATAATAATCATAATAACAATAATAAAGATAAAAATCATAATGGTAATAATAATGTTAACAAACTTAACATTACTAACAAAGAATAATAATAAGAATATAAACAATAAAGATATTAACAATTATAATGATAACTATAATAATGATGATGAGAATAATAACAACAACAATAACAACAAAAATCATTATGATAAAAATGGTGCCATAGATAATAAAAATTATGAGAACTATGACAATGACGATAGAATGATGAGTCCAGCTATGACTAATGGAACTCCTTATATCACGAATAACCCCTGTGAATTATTTCAGTATTAAGATTCTTCCTAAACAAGTTATGACTACAAATTAATTAGTTAAGGAGTTTGTAAACAGACATAATGACAAATGAGAATATAAACACGATACTTTTGTAGGTAAGCTTTTTTTTTTCTATTTTTTCACATGATACCACTGTCCTCCCTAAAAGTTGATATAATGGAATGATTTATACAATATACTAAAGACTAATTCTTAAAAGGTGAATTAAAATTATTGGAATAAATTTTACAATATACTAAAGACTAATTCCAAATATGGTATTCCGGTTGCACAGAAATAAAGGAATATATATATATACACCCAATGCCTATATATATATATATATATATATATATATATATATATATATATATATATATATATAATATATATAATATTATATATATATATATATATATATATATATATATAAATTTATTTTCATATTTATATATATATATATATATATATATTATTATATTTATTTATATATATATATATATATATGTATATATATATATATATATATATATATATATATATATATATGATTATTTTATTTCTTTTCATATTGTTCATATCAAAGTCATTGGCAGTACTGTTAACGCTTTATGTATTATCATTACTATTATGATCATGATGACAATGATAAGATTAAGAATTATAAAAATGATAATCATATAATAATAACTGTATTCATGATAACAATATATATATGCTTCCTGCTATGGATCTGCATAAGAGATCGTTTGAATGATTACTTCGATAAACCTTCACACAAAAGACAGTTAAACAAGAATTTCCATATAAATTACACTTCCCTATCGATTCAAATGTAGATCTGATTATCAGAAAGATCTTCATGTACTACTGAATATCAGAAATGCAATCAAATCAAACAAAAACAAATATTCTATTGCTGCAAAAAAAAAAAAATAAATAAAAAATAAATGACAATGATTATGTTCCTGCTGCTACTGCTAACCCTTCTGCTTGGTGACCCTCATGGGTAATGCAAGGCACGTTAATCAGCACGCTACGGAATTTGCGATTTTGTTATCAAAAGCTGAGTTTACAATATGAAATCAGTTGATTAGTATTTGAATGTTAATAGTATACCTCATCCGTCGGAACAAGTATGAACTTATAATTAATCTTCACCTTCGATTTATTCAGCTATCTGAATATGATGTCAAATTTCGTATATTTTATTACTCGTTTTTTCTTTTATGTAACAATAATGTAGCTTTACATTATGTCGCACAGAATATGTACAAAACAGCGATAATCTACTGATTTCTAGTATTTGCAGGAGGAAGTCCTTTAGTAAATTCAGAGTATAAAACGATGTTCAACGATGTTCACGATAATATCAAGACCAGTGTATTCAGTATCATACAATATTTACAATATAACTATATGTTGCTGCTCAAGTCCGCTCCTTCAGGTGATAATATTACACGAACAGAGAGCAATATGGCGAGTGCCATCAAAACCCAACAACCGTAT
>NW_028234412.1:35730893-35735893 GCF_977035675.1 Penaeus japonicus
ATATAATCTATATATATATATATACATATATATTTAATATATCATATATAAATAAATGATAAATATTATATATATAAATATTATATTATATACACAACCAACCATACACACACCACACACATATTATATATATAATATAATAATATATATGTGTTTGTTTAAAAATATTAAAATTAAAATTTGTATGTATTAAAATTAAATTAATATAATATATTTTATTTTTAAATAAATTATAAAATTTTGTTGTAAAAAAATTTAAAATTCCCCAAATACATTTTTACTATATTAAAAATAAAAATATTTATTATAAAATATTACAAAAACAATATAAATTTTATATTTAAATTTTTAAAATTTTGGGATGTTAATAATAATTTTTTTTTAACAATAAAATAATTCCCCCTTTTATGGTGTTTTGTTTAAAAATTTTTAACCCAAAAAAAAAAAAAAAAATGATGATAAAAATCACGACGATAAAAAGATTAGAAGCATTTTTGGGAATAGATGAAACCAGATTAAAAGCGGAATTGTAGTTCGAGCAAGTAAAAGGACTGCCATGAAAAGAGGGCGTGACGACCTTATGGGTGGGTTGCCTATGTCGTTGATCCAGGGAAGTCAACGTTTGGACTGAATTAAGAAGTAGGTGAAGGTGCGTGTTTCTATGTGTTTGTGTGTGTGAATATATATAACATTATATATAAATATATCCCAAATATATATAATATATCTATAAAAAAATATTAGATAATATATATATAGATATATATATATTATTTTATATAAAAAAATATAAATAAATATAAAATAAAATTAATATATATATATCTATATATATATATATATATATATATACATAAATATCTATATATATATAATAAAAATAAATATTATATCTATATAAAATATTTATGTATTATATAAATATATATATTTATTTTATATATTTTTATATAATTATATACATAAAATAAATTATATATATAATATTATATATAATATATTTATATATATATTTAATAAATAAAAATCTAAATATAAAAATAATATATATATATAAATATATATATATATATATAAATATAAATATAAAAATATATAATATTAAAAAAAAAAAAAAAAAATAATAAATATATATACATATATATATATACAAAAAATAAATATATATATATATATATATATATATATATAAATATATAAAATATTAAAAATATAAATAATATGTGTGTGTGTGGTGTGTGTGTGTGTAAATATATATATAAATATATATAATATATATATATATATCTATATATTATATATATAAAAAATAAAAATTATTAAAATATTTAACACACCCACACCACACACCTCCACACACAAATAAATATATAAAAAATAATATATATATATATATAATATATCTAATATAAAAAATATATATATATAAATATATATATATATAAATATATATATTGTGTGGTGTGGTGGTGTTTTTGTGTGTAAATATATATATATATAAATATCTATATATATATATATATATATATAAAATATAATTATATATATATATATATATATATATATATATATATAATATATTTATATTTAATTATACAAATATATATATATCTATATATAATATATATATATATATATTTATATATATATAAAAATTTATATATAAATTATATATAATAATTAATATCATATATATAAATATATATATATATATAAATATATAAATATAAATATTAATATTTTATATATAAATATAAAAATATATTTTATAAATAAATATATAAAAAAATAAAAATAAAAATAAAAAATTTTAAAAATATATATTTATACACACAAAAAAACAAACACATACACACCCACACCAAACACACAAAACACACACACACCCCCCACATATTAATTTCTATATAAAATTTTATATTCTATAAATAAATATACAACACACTATTAAATATAAACATACATTATTATAAAATTAAAACAATAACAATAAACCACACACCCTTTACCTCAAACACACAACACCACACCCAAAACTCACCCCAAACAACTCAACAATCACCACAACCACTAATTATTACATTAATCCACACAACATACAAACACAACCACTCCCACTCAATCACCAATCAAACACCACCACAAAACAACAAAACAATATATAAACACAAACAAAACACTCCAACAAAACTCACACACACTCACACACACACACACAACACCACACACACCAAAAACAACCAACCACACACACCCTCACCACTCACCACACACACACAAAAAACCCCCACACTCACACACCCACAAATAATTATATAAATATATAAATATAAAATTAATAAAAAAAAATTGTGGTTTGTGTAAAAAAAAATAATCATACAATATACAAAACCACAAAAACCAAAAACACAAAATATAAAAAATAATTATTAAAAATATATAACTACAAAAATATAAAATAAAAATTATAAATAATAAAAATTATATAATATAATTTCTAAAAAAATATAAAATAAAATATATCCCCACACAAACACACACACACACACACACACACACACACACACCCACAAAACAAAAATATATATATATAACAAAAATTAAAACAAATATATATAACAATATATAAAAAACAACATTAATATTACATTATATATTATAATAAAATATAAAAAATAAAGAAAGAAAAAAACAAATATATATATAAATATTCAAAAAATTAAACAATACAATATAAATATATTATATATATAAATTAAGATGATAGAAGATATAGATATAGATAGAAAAAGATTTTTAAATTACATATTATATAACACAAACCCACACCCCCCCCCACCCACCCCCCCACCCACCCCCCACCCACCCACCCACCCCCCCACCCCCCCCCCACCCACCCACCCCCCCCCCCCCCCACCCCCCACCCACCCCCAACAACCCCAATATATCTATAAATTAAATAAAAATTTTATATCACACACCAAACCTATATTATATATCCCAAAAAACTAAAACCAAAACAAACCACACAACACACACTCAACCAACACAACACCACCACCCCACACCAAACCATATAAAAAAACACACTATATATTAAACACAACAACAAACAAACACTCCACCCAAAAAACAAACACCACCCATCCCACACACCACCCCAACAAAACACTCACACACACAACTCCCACACTCCCAACCCCCACAAAAAATATCAAACACAAACACTAAAAAAAACCCTAAAACCAATAAATATATCCCCAAAACCCCACACCCACACAAACACACACACACACTAATAAATTTAGAAGAAGAAGAATTTTTATAACAACAACAAACCTCCACAAACAAACTCCACACACACACAAAACACTACAACCAAACACAATAATTTAAAAGAAGTTGAAAATGAAGAAGAAAATATAGGAAAAATTTTTTTAAAAAATTCACACAACCAAAAATCAAACACTCCACACACTAAAACCCCACACACACTCACACCACACCCCAAAAAACACACCACACACACACACACACACACACCACACACACCCCACTCACACAACACTCACACACACTAACACACCCCCCACACCACACAATCACACACACACCTCACACACACTCACACACCTAAAAAACACACACACACACACTACACACACACAAACACAATACACACACCCACACACACACACACTCACACACCCCCACACACACACAAAACTTTACACACACACAAACACACACACACACACACACACACACAACACACCACACACTCAACACACACACAACACTCACACACACACAAACACACTCACACACACAACAAAACACCCACCACAAACACACCAACAAACACAACACACACCACCCACCAAACCACCCACACACACCACCACCCCCCCACACACTCACACACACTCTCACACACACACACACACACCAGGAGTGAAGAGAGGAAGAAGATGAGAGTTATAGGGACACACCCCCCCCCCAAACCAAACACACCAACAAAACCCCCAAACAAAAAAAACAAACCCCCCAAACCCAAACCCAAAACCCACCCAACAAAAAAAAAAAACTAACCCTCACAAAAACCCCAACCATAAAAATATTATAACACCCACAAAACCCCCAATAAAAAAAATACCCCCAAAAAAAAACTACACACCACACCCCCCACACACACCCAAAAACACCACCCCACACACCCAATTAAATAAATAGAATAAAATAAACCCCACACACCACACACACACCACACAACACACCACACACACAACAAACACACCAACCACACACCCCCACACACAAACACACCCCCAAACAAACACACAACAACACACCCCCCACCACAAAACCCACCAACTCACCCTCAACAAACACCAAAAACACCCACCAAAAACAAACCCCACCACAACCCCCAAAAAACCCCTTTTCCCTTCCAAACCTAAAATTAGAAATTAAAAACCAACATCCTACCAAAATATATTTTAAACCAAAACAAAACCCCCCCCAAAAAACCCAAAAAACCCCCCAAAAAAAACAACCCCCACCCCCCCCCCCCCCCCCCCAACAGAAGCTTTGTAAGGGTTAAAAGGCAAGACCAGATTTTGTTTTTAATGCTTCTATTGATGATGTTAGTGTTGTTTACATTCAGCAAAGATTTAGGTCTGGATACATTAATCCACCAATTAATGGTTGGGTAAAAAGTCACTGTTGACAACGATTGGCATACTGATATACTGAATCCATAAATTCATATGTTAGCATGATATGTCACTTTCACCAGCCTCCCCACCCTCCCCTTTTCTAAATGTTTTGCTTATTACATTACCAATTATATTTTAATATGTTTTATATAAAGTTTGATATTATCAATATTTATTATAATTATATATAAATATATATTATTATATAAAATTAATTAAAATAAAAAAACATATAAAAAATAAAATAAAATATATATATAAATATAAATAAATATTAAAAAT
>NW_028234412.1:35748393-35750893 GCF_977035675.1 Penaeus japonicus
TTTGATGCTCTTATGACATTGGCGTCAGCTTAATGTTTATTTTGAAAGCCGTCATTAAGGTATCCGATAGCCTCAATATTTTTATTTGCTTTTCTTTTGAACGAGAGTTCTAGGGTCCATACCTCCGCCCCAAGAGAAACGACTGAAAAACAAAAATAGATTGAAAAAAACAAACATCCAGCCTTTTCTACCCACTTGATTTCCATACGCCTCCACCCCCCTCCTTTTTTTTTTTTTTTTTTTTTTTTTTTTTTTTTTTTTTTTTTTTTTTTTTTTTTTTACATCACCGTACCTTCAGCCTTGTCACCCGACGTATAACCGACCTCCCACATCCATGGCTGTGTTTCCCTGCCACCAAAACCCTTTTTGCCTCGATTGCTACCGCATTCCACGCTAACGTTAGCAACAAAACGGCCTACCAGCGCTCTGGCCGATATTTCTTCGGGAATCCCACATCCACTAACACACACACCTTTAACAACTGCGTGCACAGCTATTTCCATGCCAGTAAACCACCTTGTATAGCTGATAAAAACATTTTTCTTCGCTTGTTATTTATGTTATTTCATTTGATCATATGATCTATGTTATCATTATTGTTATATGAATACAACTACATACATGAAATATTAGAATTTGATTCGTTTGTAAGTATATTCCCACATTATGAATAAATTCATGAAAAATTGTTAGCAAGAAATATATGCAGATAAACATTAACTGCTGACACTCAGTTTGAAATTCTAGTGCTGTGAAACTCATATAGGAAATTTATGACACACCAGCCTAATAAATATATATATATATATATATATATTATATATATTATATATGCTCTCTAGATATAATTATAATAAATATATATAATATTTAATATATATATGTATATATATTCTCAATTTTATATATATATATATATCTATATATATATACTGTCCAATATATTAAATATATATGCATATATATACAATCTTATCATATATATATATAATTATATATATATATATAGTATATAATATAATTATATATATACATAGGTATACATATATATATACAATATATATAATATATATATATATATATATATTTAATATATATATATATATATGTAATATATATATATATATATATATATATATCTATATATACAATGATACTATATAAATATATATATATATATATATATGATAAATATAATATATATATATATATTATATATTATATATATATACATATAAATAGATAGATAGATAGATATATATATATATGATTACGTATGATATGTATATATATGATATATACCAGATATATAATATATATATAGTTATAATCAATATATATATATATATACTATATATACTCCTGTATATATATATATATTTATATATATATATATATATATATATATAGAGAGAGAGAGAGAGAGAGAGATATATGCATGTATGCATTATAAATAGATACATACAATGTGCGAATTAGATTTTTATATTTATTTTGTGATTTTTCTTCTTTTCGTAGAATTGTTCAAACATGCATACAGTCACACAGACACACACACACACACACACACACACACACACACACACACACACACACACACACACACACACACACACACACACACACACACACAGCCCCCCCCCCCCACACACACACTCATACACACACACGTACAAGGAAGCACGCATATTTTTTCATTCATGGTAATACGTGACTGCGGAAGAAATCTGCACACGCTATTGCTGTCAATCACAGTGATAAGAAACTTTGGTATATCTAGAACAAACACATCAAAATTCAAACCTACAATCACAAAATCAAGACCCCATCGGGAAATGCACCCAAGCACACCAGCGATACAATCATTACTGTTATAGCATCGAATAAAAACTTTCAATTAAAGTTTCAGGAAGTCTGATATTATTTTTCGTGTAGTTCGTGGGAATACCTCTATCAAGCGGTTCAATATGTGGCGGAAATATCATTTATATAATTTTTCATTTCGTTGTTTTCCTATAATTAACATTTTGTAGCTTTTCAGTAAACATTCTGTAGATTTTCAGTAAACATTTTGAAGCTTTTCAGTAAACATTCTGTAGATTTTCAGTAAACATTTTGAAGCTTTGCAGTAAACATTCTCTATTTTTTCAGTAAACATTCTGTAGGTTCTCATTAAACATTCTGTAGCTTTTCAGTAAACATTCTGTAGCTTTCCAGTAACGACATTAGTTTTAGTTGATGTTATGATTTAAAAAAAGAGTAAAATCTATTATTTTAGTGATATTCAAATAAATTCAACATTAAAAAAAAAGACATTGCTGATACTGCAGTAGTGATTAAAGCATCTGATGTCAGTGACTCACAAGCCCATTTATTCATTACGATTAAAGATATGATCACCAGTGTCGTTTCAAAGATCAGCATCATGATGTTTAAATATCCGACTCCGTGCCTCAGCTGGGAACCTTGCCAAGATGGCGGAAAAGGACACTGACCTGCA
>NW_028234412.1:35763393-35768393 GCF_977035675.1 Penaeus japonicus
GTCTCTTTGTGTCGTGTATTACCCATTCTGTTGTTTTCTTTGTCCACCTGTTGTCCTGTCTCCGATATATGTGTCCAGCCCACTGCCACTTTTTCTTCTTGATGGTCTTGACTATATCCTCTACCTCTTTTTGCTGCCTGATCCATGTGGCCCTTTTCTTGTCTCTTAAGCTAACTCCTAGCATAAGCCTATCCATTCCTCTTTGGGCGCTTACTAATTTCCTCTCGAGTGCCTTGGTCGTAGTCCATGTCTCTGATCCATATGTCATGACGGGGAGGACGCATTGGTCAAAAATCTTTCTCTTTAGACATAGTGGCAGACGATTTCGTAATATATTACTATGTTTACCGAAGGCACTCCAACCTAGCTTGATTTGCCGTTTTATCTCGGCTTCGCAGGATGTACTCGATTGAATGAGTTGCCCTAGGTATACATACTCGTTCACTGCTTCTAATACCTCGCCCTGTATTTGTATTTGCTTAACTGGGGTTCGACTGTTGAACATGACTTTAGTCTTTTTCATGTTCATTTTAAGGCCAATCTTCAGACTTTCCTTATTTAAATCGCTTATTAATTGTTGAAGTTCATCTGCTGACTCACCGAAAAGAGCAATGTCATCTGCAAATCTTAGATTGCTTAAGTGCTCATTCCCTATTTTAATCCCTCTCTCTTTCCAATCTAACTTCTTGAGTACTTCCTCCAAGCAGGCTGTAAACAGCTTCGGTGAGATGGTGTCGCTCTGCCTAACACCCTTTTTTATTGGTATTTTATTGGTTTCTGCGTGGATTTTGATGGTCGCTGTACCATCTCTATATATATCCTCTAATAATCTGCAGTATATTTCCTCTACTCCTTGTTTACGAATTGCATCCAGTACTGCAGATATCTGTACCGAGTCGAATGCCTTTTCATAATCTACGAATGCCATACACAGGGGCTTCCTATATTCGTTTGTTTTCTCCCTTATTTGAGCTAGTGTGTGGATATGGTCTGTAGTTGAGAATCCACTGCGGAACCCCGCCTGTTCCCTGGGTTGTTTTGAATCTAATGTATCGGTGGTACGGGCTGTGATGATTTTTGTGAACAGTTTATAGATTACAGAGAGGAGGCTTATAGGTCGGTAATTCTTTAAGTCTTTTGTGTCTCCCTTTTTGTGTATTAGAATTATTATTGCGTTTTTCCAGGCCTTCGGAATCTTACCGACGTCTAGACATCTGTTATAAAGACTGGCCAGCTTTACTGCCGAAATTTCTCCTGCATCTTGAATAAGATCCACACTAATGCCGTCTTCTCCTGGTGTTTTTCCTCTTTTCATGCTTTTTAGTGCCCTATTTACTTCATCTACCGTGATGTTTGAGTGGTATAGGTTGCGATTGAAGTCTTCTATTACTTTGATAATTTCATTTTTATTGTATGTCGCCTCTCCGTTGGGTTTCTTTACGGCATACATTTGTTTTTTCCCTATTCCGAGCCTCCTCTTTGTTGCCTTAAGGCTGGTGCCGGCAAGCAGAGCTTCGTTTATTTTTCGTATGTTAAATTTGCGTACATCTTCTTTCTTCTTCTTGTTTATCGTCTTAGTCAGCTCTGTTGATTCTATCTTGTCTCTGATTGATGTTATTTTCATGTCCCTACGCTGTTTCATAAGCTCTTTTGTCTCTACCGAAAGCTTACTGAACCTTTCTTTTTCGTCTTTACCCCCTATTGCAAGTGCAGCTTCCGTTAATATCTCACTGAATTGGTCGTTCATTTGGTCTATGTTAAGATCTTCTTCGAGAGCTGAGTATTTGTATCGGATGTTGATACTGAATTCCGTCGCCCTATTCTTATTGTTGGTTAGATTAACGAGAGGCTTTTGTATGAGCTTGTTTCGTTCCCTTCTTAGCTGTAACTTAACTCTACTCCTGACCAGTCTATGCTCGCTACCGACATTTACTTTATTTATAACGGTTACGTCTTGTACAATGTCACGCCTATTGGTGATTATGAAGTCAATTTCGTTTTTAATGCCGGATGGTGATTTCCATGTCCATTTCCTCCCGGGTCTCTTTTCGGAGAATGTATTCATAATTTTAAGGGATCGAGCTTCGGCGAATTCTATCAGCCTTTGCCCTCTCTTGGCATTAAAATCCCCCATAATCACGGTAAAGTGGGTTTTTGCTCTATCGGTAGCTGCTTGCACATCTTCATAGAAGCTCTCTATCTCATCACTATGACTGCTGGTAGGAGCGTAAACTTGGATAATTTTTAGGGTATATCTATTGTTTAGTTTCAGTATTACAGAAACCACTCTTTCGCTCACATTGTAGAATTCCCTAACATTCTTTTCAAGTCGCTTGTGAACTAAGAAACCTACTCCTGATTCTTGTTTGCTATCCAAGGGTTTACCTCGCCAGTATGATAAGTGCCCATCATTTAGTAATTTCTGTTCTTCGCCTAGTCTCCTAACTTCAGAAAGTCCTACGATATCCCATTTAATAAATGAAAGTTCCTCAAGCAGTGTCAGAAGATCAGATTCTGTTCCCAGGGTCCTTACATTGTATGTGCATAAGTTCATCATATATATATATATATATATATATATATATATATATATATATATATATATATATATATATATATATTATATATATGTTTATATATATATATATACATATATGTTTATATATATATATATATATATATATATGTTATATATATATATATATATATATATATAATATATATATATATATATATATATATATGTAATTTATATATATGTAAATATATATATATATATTATATATATATATAAATATATATATATATATATATATAATATTGTGTGTTACCACATATACGTGTGTGTGTGTGTGTGTGTGTGTGTGTGTATCTATCTATCTATCTATCTTTCTATACATACATACATACATACATATATATATATATATATATATATATATATATATATATATATATATAAATATATGTATGTATGTGTGTATGTATGTATATCTATCTATCTATTTGTCTTTATATATATATATATATAAATATAAAGATGGATAGATAGATAGATAGATATTTATCATGATAGTAAAAATGATAATTATTTTCAACACCAATATCATCATCATTATCATAATTATCATTACATCATCATCATTATGAATATCGGCATCAAAAGTATTCATCAGAAGACAACAAACGAACGAAAAGACACATCTGGAAGTCAATGGCAATATTGGAGTCATTCCAATAGCTCTACGACGTACTTTGGGAGGAAAATGGAACCGTCCCAGCTTTTCCTTTGCGCCAATCGGATCAGAGGTAAGCCGCGCGTCAGTGCAGACAGCATCGAAAGGAGAGGGGTAGGGGGGAGGAGGAGGAGAAAGGAGGGCAGGAGGGAGGAGGAGGAGAAAGGAAGGGGTTGAGGGGGGAGGAGGAGGAGGAGAAAGGAAGGGGTTGAGGGGGGAGGAGGAGAAAGGAGGGCAGGAGGGGGGAGGAGGAGAAAGGAGGGGGGTGAGGGGGGAGGAGGAGGAGGAGGGGGGGGAGGGGGAGGAGGAGGAAGGAGGGGGGGGGGGGGGAGGAGGAGAAAGGAGGGGGGTATGGGGGAGGAGGGGGAAGGGGGAGAAAGGAGGGGGTTGTGGGGGGAGGAGGAGAAAGGAGGGGGGTAGGGGGAGAAAGGAGGGGGTTGAGGGGGGAGGAGGAGAAAGGAGGGCGGGAGGGGGGAGGAGGAGGAGAAAGGAAGGGGTTGAGGGGGGAGGAGGAGAGAGGAGGGTGGGGAGGGGGGAGGAGGAGGAAGGAGGGGGGGGAGGGGGGAGGAGGAGAAAGGAGGGGGGGATGGGGGAGGGGGGGGAAGGGGGAGAAAGGAGGGGGTTGTGGGGGAGGGGGGAAAGGAGAAAGGAGGGGGGGGGAGAAAGGAGGGGGGAGGGGGGAGGAGGAGAGAAGGAGGGGGGAGGGGGGAGGAGGAGAAAGGAGGGGGGGAGGGAAAAAGGAGGAGAAAGGAGGGGGGGGAGGGGGGAGGAGGAGGAGAAAGGAGGGGGGAGGGGGGAGAAGGAGAAGGGGGGGGAAGGAGGGGGGAGGAGGAGAAAGGAGGGGGGGAGGGGGGGAGGAGGGAAAGGAGGAGGAGGGGGGAGGGAGGAGAGAGAGGAGGAGGAGGGGGAGGGAGAGAAAGGAGGGGGAGGGGGAGAAAGGAGGAGGGGGGGGAGGGGGAGGAGGAGAAAGGAGGGGGGGGAGGGAGGAGGGGGGAAGGAGGGAGAAAGGAGGGGGGAAGGGGGAGAGGAGGAGGGGGAGGGGAGGAGGAAGGAGGGAGGGGAGGGGGAGGAGGGGGGAGGGGGAGAAAGGAGGGGGTTGAGGGGGGAGGAGGAGAAAGGAGGGCGGGAGGGGGGAGGAGGAGGAAGGAGTAGGGGAGGGGAAGGGGGAGAAAGGAGTGGGGGAGGAGGGAGGAGGAGAAAGGAGGGGGGTAGGGGGGAGGAGGAGAAAGGAGGGGGGTAGGGGGGAGGAGGAGGAAGGAGGGGGGGAGGGGGGAGGAGGAGAAAGGAGGGGGTAGGGGGGAGGAGGAGAAAGGAGGGGGGGAGGGGGGAGGAGGAGAAAGGAGGGGGGAGGGGGGAGGAGGAGAAAGGAGGGGGTAGGGGGGAGGAGGAGAAAGGAGGAAGGTAAGGGGGAGGAGGAGAAAGGAGGGGGGAGGGGGGAGGAGGAGAATGGAGGGCGGGATGGGGGAGGAGGAGAAAGGAGGGTGGGAGGGGGGAAGGGGGAGGGGTCGTTGAAGGGATGCTAAGTGAAGGGAGGGAGGGAGGGGGAAAGGGAGGGGAGGAAGGTATAGGAGGCAGAGGGGGTTAAGCAGCGTTTGCTTCGAAGCAAAAATATTTACTGTGTACTCTGGGTATCTACGCTATTTGTGTTTCCGGTCGGTTTTCCGGTGACGATATTTCTCTTTCCCTTGTTTACCTTTTTTTTTCTTTTTTCTTTTTTTTCGTTTTTTGTTCTCAGTCAAAGTAACTGAACCTGATATTATAACA
>NW_028234412.1:35790893-35793393 GCF_977035675.1 Penaeus japonicus
TATATTATATTATATATATAATATATAAAAATATATATTTATTTAATTATGTATATATTATGTATATGTATCTATATATATATTTATATATATATATTATTATATTCTATATATATTATATTATATATGTATTATATATATATTTTTGTATATATATTTATATATATATATATTTCTATATATCTATATATTATCTTATATATATATATATATATTATATATGTGGTGTGTGTGTGTGTGTGAGTGGTGTATATATAATATATATATATATATCTTATATTATAATATTATATATATATATATATATATCTATATATATATATATATAACTATATATATAAATGTCCCTTAACTTACCCGAGGTCTTAAGTCCACAAGAATACCGTTGTTAGCCAAGATGTATATGGTCCTTACCGCTGAGCATATCAAATGTAGGTTTCTGTGTATGATTGTTGCCGGGTTTTATCTAGCAAACTCTGTGGTTCTATTGCAATACTGAGGAAACATTTCTAATTTCAAGGATTCGCGATCAAAAATTTTCGAATTTTCACCGTTTAAAGTTAATTGGTTTAACTTCACCTCAAAAAAATAAATTATTGCGAATCAGCAATAATAATTCCTATGTAGTAGGCGTTGATTCTTATTTCGTTAACGTTTTGTAAAATTGAATAAAAATTAATAAATAAATAAATAAAATCTTGTTGTCATCTATTTAGTCTAAAGGGCTTCTAAGTAAAAAACAGATCGTTATTAAAGAAGCCCTGTAACATTATTAGTAGCTTTTATAACAATCCTCAACACTCAGTGGCACAAAAATCTAACACGGTTAGAGATTTTTTCAATTTTTCAATAAATCAAACGACGGCCTTAGGACTGAATAATGCGTATATCTGGTGATTATTCCTTCGTTAGAAACTCGACATCCGCCATCATTTTTTTTTTTTTTTTTTTTTATTTTTAAGCATTATCTTTCCCTTATATAAATCTAAACCATTGACCAAAAATAGTGATTAACGATGGCAGGAAAGTTATCATCTACCAAGAGACTTCAAGAACTGATTAAGGAATTCAAGAAATCATGAAACATAGTCCCGCTGAACTGAGGTCGCTGAACTTATAAGGGCTCTCAGATGTGTGTGAAGGAATAATGACATCGATGACTTAATATCAATATCAAAAAAAAAAAAAACAATACTTCAGAATCAGCACAAGAATGTAGTCCAAATTGGTCGACGCAAACATTGAGGGAAAGGAAGTAGAAAAAATAAAAAAAACCTCATAGTAAAGTAATTTCTTAAAACATTAGCGCGTCAAAGTGGTAGCCTGTTTGAGACTTGAGCAAATATCTATTTTCACGGAACCGAGTGATACACACACACGCAACACGCCAATGCACCACACACGCACACTCAAAAAAAGGATTAAAATAAATAAACAAATAATTATATTATATATATATACTATAATATATATATTTATATATTATATATATATATATACACACACACACCCATATATATATATCTATATATATCTATATATAATTATATATTATATATAATATAATTATATATATGTAGCGTATATATATATTCAATATATTATATATATATATATCTCTTATATATATAATACGTATACATAACTTATCTATACGTATACATTTATATATATATATTTATTATATATATATCTTTATATAAGACCAGCTTTATATATATTATCTCTCTATATATAATATATATATATAGTTATATATAAATTATATATTATTAAATATTACATATATGTGTGTGTGTGTGCAAGAAAAAAAAAATATAGATTTTATTTTATTTATTTTTTTCTCTCTCTCTCTCTAATATTTATATATCTATCTATATATATATATAATATATATATATATATATTCTATATAAATATACATAATTATATAATATAACATTATATACATATGTACATTTATACATTGATACAATATATACATAAAACATTGATACATTTAAATATAACATATATTCCCTCTATCTTTACACTAAAATTATATATAACTTTAAAATATATATATATATAATATATTATATATAATTTTCATCACTCTAAAACTCATATACCACCCACACACACACACCACATTATATATCATAATTATATATATATATCTATCATAATCTTGTTTAATATATAAATATATATATATACAATATATACACATCTATATATACTTTTAATATATATCAATATCTAATATATATATCTATATAATATCTATCATATATATATATATACTATTGATCATATCTATCATTATAACTAGTATCAATATAAATATATATCTAACATATATATTATATAGATATAGTATATATATATATAAATATATAAATACTCTATCTATATATTATATATTATATTTATATATATAGATACATACTACCTACTATTATCTAATCTTATATAGTATATATACCATCTATCTCTATTATCTATATATATCTTTATA
>NW_028234412.1:35843393-35848393 GCF_977035675.1 Penaeus japonicus
GCCTCACTGATCGTTACAATAACTCTTTACAAGCACACGAAATTTTCAGAAATTGTATAGTGCTTTACATTTTTGGAACAATTTATTATTTTCCACCCACTCTTTCCCTTGTTATTGATTAACGCACTATGCTGAAGCTAATGGAAGGCGTTATGCTGCCTCAAAACGAGGTTCCTCATCCATCACCTTCCTGACGTGGGCGTGTGGTACCGCTAATACATAGCTGACGTTATGTCGCTGGTATATCATCTTATATCATTAATAAATAGTCATTGGATATGGGTAGCTATATTTTTTTCTAATTCTGACGCAGATCATGACTAGATATATAGATATTAGCTATTCAATAGATTCCTATTCCGTGGATCTATTTCCAAATCGATTCACTATTTATTCCTAACAAAAAATCCGGGTGGCCGTCGAGGTAATTCGCTTAATTAAGCATTAATGTAGACAACTGATGTAAAAATAATGTCGTGATTTTGCCGACTGTGCGACCGACGACACTGAGACGCGCCAGTGAGTTCTTGAGAGGACACTCGGCGGATAAATGAGATGAAAGGCGTTAATCCAGAGAGCCTTTCACGCTCACATGTATTCGACTTCTGAGATTCGTGTGGAAAGAGAAAGAGAGAGATGGGGGGAGGGGGATGGAGTGGGAGGAAGAGAGGGATGGGGGTGGGTGAAAGGGGGAAGGAGGGAAGGAGGGAGGGGAGGAGGGAGGGAGAGAGAGAGAGAGAGAGAGAGAGAGAGAGAGAGAGAGAGAGAGAGAGAGAGAGAGAGAGAGAGAGAGAGAGAGAGAGAGAGGAGAGAGAAGGAGAGAGAGAATATATAGATATATATATATATATTTTTTTTTTCTGCCTATCATTGTGGCTTTTTGCTTATGCAGCTTTCACTTAGAACTTTGTTGTGAAATTTTGACTCTTTTGAAACGTCTGAATAACACCAGTTTAGTAGAAGGGGAATAGCAAGTAACGCTTCTAGACCTATAAAAGCTCCCAGAAAACTAAAATGAGTGGACAATAAGGTAGACAAGCTCACCATTATATTACTCTAGTTCCAGTTCAGGAACATATTTACACAAAGAGCTTAACTAACAAAGCAAAATCAAGCCTCGAATAATATAGAAGACAGAGCTATTCACAAACTGTGCATTTCTTTATGAAAGTCAAAGCAATGGCCAAAAGGATGGAAAGTAACAAAGCCAATGCAACAGACAGGATTTTAGACTAAGCAGTTATACAAAACATAAAGTAGAAAACATTTGTTACTAATTGAGAAAGCTAGTAAAATAAAGCCAGCTTTTTTTTTTCTTCTTCTTCTTTGTTTCCATCGATTATCCTAAGGCCTTTGGGTCAATCACAAGGTGAGGGAAACTTTGCACAATATGAGGTTTCTAGACCACACTATTCTGCAACTGAAGTCGTGACGTGACTTGCAAAAGCACGAGAAAATGCAAGTTATTCGGACTTTTTTTCTACGGGAAAGGTCAGACAAGGTTGTATCCTCTCACCTTTTCTGTTTAACGGAGATTTCTTTGGTGTAGGACAGTGTTTCCCAAACCCATGGTCGCGACCCAAATAAGGGTCGCGAGGGTTTTTCTGAGGGTCGCGGACGGTCTCCGAAAAAAACATAATTATGATATTACATTACGTTACATACGATTATTTATCGATTTATTGTATTTTAATTTTATCGTCACTTGATTCCCAGTCATTGTGGGATCTCTTCTCCTTTATTATAATCTCTAGCTGTTATAACAGTAAATAAATGTGGTGTAGGCCTACATATGTAATCGATGTATTATTCTCTTTATATTAAAAACTTGTAATTAAAACAAATTGATTTATTGTTTTCTTCTTTCCAGTCTGGAACTCTAATAATGGACAACCAAAACAAATTGGAGTATAAGCCCTGCGTTCTTGAAATATGGCTTCACTGTTTTGTTGAAAAACCACTGAGTTACTGAAGGACAAGGAAGAACAAACAAAACGAATGTCGGATTGATGCTGTCACCTCGAGTACGGCTTTTCTCTGAGAAAAGCTTCTTTGCGTCCTTGTAGTGCATGGATAATTGCAAGATTCAAAAACCCATAACATTGGAAAGGAGCTGGTAAAGCAGCAAGCAGTGGCAATGTTAAAGACTATGGTGGAGCAAATAAATGCCAAGAAAGGTTGAATCGGTACCACTTTCCGACAATAGCCTTATACTAAATTGATCTCATTTCAGAAGATAGTTGGCTCAAACAGATTGTGCACTGAAAAAGAGCAGGACCAATTTTCTTGGCAGACGGATGAGTCTGTGGATATGCAGGTAAACCCCAACGATGGATTTTTGTAAGGTACAAGGGAAAGATGACATTCAGGAGAATTTCTCTTCTTAATGGCCCTGTCAACTACCACCACTGAGAAGACATCTTAATATTATGTACAATTTTTTAAAGAAACATGATCTAAACTGGTTGAATTGTTTGGCAGTGTGCACCGATGGAGCTCTATCAATGATGGGAAGTCGTCTGGGTTTTGTTACTCGCATTAAAGCAGAAAACCCTGATGTCATAATAATTCACTGTTTTTTACATCGAGAAAACCTTGCTTCTCATCGCTTGCAACCAGACCTCCATGCAGTTTTAAATGGTGCCATCCAAATTGTGAATTTTGTCAAGGCTAGGGCTTAAAACTCACGTATTTTCCATAAAATGTGTGAAGAGATGGGATCACATCACCAAGACTTGCTGTTCCACTCTGATGTCCGTTGGCTATCTCGGGGAAAGATTCTTGGAAGAGTTATTGAACTAAAAACTGAAATTGAAATATTTCTGCGTGAGAAAAAGCATGCACTTGCAGACTGCTTTAAAAACGTTGCTTGGCTGGCAAAGCTTGCTTATTTGGGCGACATCTTCATGCACCTGAATGAACTGAATTCAGACATGCAGGGCCGAAATCATACGATGGTGGACATTGGTGAAACAATTGTCTCATTCAAGAAAAAAATTGCTCTTTGGAGAGAAAAGTTGGCCAGAGGAAAAACTGCAGCCTTTCCAGAACTAAGTGCTGTGCTGGAAGATTCATCAGAAATATCCCTTGTTGACATCAAAAATATATTTTTTGAAGATCATCTGAAGAACCTTCAAGAAGAAATGGACAGGTATTTTCCAGAAAATGTCGACCTCAGAAGCATAGCTGGATCAGGAATGTTTTCAGTGTGAACGTCAGTGAAGTTGTGAGGATATCCCAGGGTTTCAAGAGGAACTTATAGACCTCCAGGAAAATCAAGTGCAGAAACAACACTTTGAAAACTCCAGTATTAAAAATTTTGACTCCAACTCAAGGATAAGCCCATTCTGACTCGGGAGGCTGAAAAAGCTCTTCTCCCTTTCCAACAACATATCTCTGTGAACAAGGGTTTTCAAGCCTTGTTACGATCAAGACTAAAGCAAGGAACCGCTTGGATCCCCAGCATGACTTGCGTTGTGCTCTAACAATCAACATAAAGCCCAACTTAGAGGATCTCACTCACAAAATGAAGCAGTTCCACGGTAGCCACTAAGAAAACATTTTTGGTTTTGTGACTTGACTACCAAATCATGTAATAAACTTAGTCTCATTTTCATGAAAATTTGTTTTTTCAATTGCTCCTATTTAAAGTTGATTGAAAATCATTGTGTTAGTAATATAAATTTACTCAATAAAACTATATACAATTATAAATAAGTGTAACATATCAAAATTATTGGTGACTAGCACTACATGTACGTACACTCATTTAGGGTCGCCGGGCCAGGCCAAGATTGTATTTAGGGTCACGACCAAAAAAGTTTGGGAACCACTGGTGTAGGATATGGAGAATATGAATCGAAGAATATGATTATGTTGACACTAACCATGAAAACTTTTAATTTACACTCGGAGTCACTGCCTTTTGGGATAATAGATTTCATTCCGACCATCAGTCTTCTAAAACCTGTGTATATAAAAACAAAAACAAAAAACTACTGTCATTGGTACAGGACTAATTCATTTATCCTGCAATCAGAACATTGTTTTACATATGTTTCAAAATTGGTTCAGATTGGCATTTTATTTATCCAAGAAAAATTAAACTATGAAACTATAAAACAGGTTTCCTTTAGCTTTTATTCATAAGCAGACAATGCTTTTCCTAGATATGATTAATTAATCCGAGGGGATTCTAAAAAAAAAAAAAAAAAAAAAAAAATATATATATATATGTATATATACATATATACATATATATATATATATATATATATATATATATATATATATATATATATATATATATATATATATATATAACACATAAACGGCCAACCAAACATTATAACTATTGTTGACTATTGTCATGTCACCATTACACACCACCATAGATACTATGTTTCTGAAAAAAAATATATATATAGTTTTACATGTGATTGCCGTTGTTTGTTTGTTTTTAACTGTGATGTGATGTGATATCCGAAAACTGAATTGAATGAATGAACATCTACATAGGATACTGTTTTCCTTGTTGTTTTAATACTTTAACTCACCCACAGTACTTCTTTTATGAATGTGTGTGTGTGTTTGTGTGTGTGTATGTGTGTGTGTGTGGCCGATTTTCAGTCGTCATAATTAAAGACAGTTGTCTTGTTCGTTAGGTCGAGCGTCAGCTGCCTTGACCCTTAGACCAGTTCGTTAATGCCTTTCGTCACAAAGACCCAAAACAATTAAGTGATGCTACGATCTAACGCAGAGCAGTTAAGTTCAACTGATCTTAAATGGTTTGGTTGCTTAAAAAAAAAGAAAAAAAGAAAAAAAGACGGTGTTCTAAGTACAAGCAGCTACGCCACCGAGTACTATGGCTCTCATTTATTTGAGAATTCCCTTCCGTTACGTAACAATGCTTATTGAACGTTCAGTTTTAACTCATTTCCCAAAGACAAATATCCAATCTGTCCGTTTTGTATCTTCGACATGTGCAATAATGTCGTTCA
>NW_028234412.1:35863393-35873393 GCF_977035675.1 Penaeus japonicus
TATCTCATATACATATATATATATATATATATATATATATATATATATATATATATATATATATATATATATATTTCTCTCTCTCAGACACACACGCGGTTATATACATAAATACACACTCATTCACTAACACACATATGCATATATGTGTGTGTATGTATATATATATATATATATATATATATATATATATATATATATATATATAATATCATAATATATTATGTATGTATGTATGTATATATGTATATATATATATATATATATATATATATATATATATATATATATATATATGTATGTATGTATATGTGTGTGTGTGTGTGTGTGTGTGTGTGTGTGTGTGTGTGTGTGTGTGTGTGTGTGTGTGTGTGTGTGTGTGTGTGTGTGTGTGTGTGTGTGTGTGTATGTGCATTTATATACATACATACATATATGTATATATATATATATATATATATATATATATATATATATATATATATATATATATATAAGTTTGTGTGTATGTATGTGTATGTGTACGTGTGTGTGTGCACGTGTACTGAAACAAGAATTTGGCATAAACACAACATTTTCCTAGAGTTGCCACATTACTCCCACCTTTCTTTTCATGTGCACAACTGTTTGTTTTATCCCATTACTACAGGCGTCCTGTAGTCTTTATACTCGGGTCGGCCAAGAGAACCCATGAAGCTACCAGTCGTAACGAACACGGGCTACGAGGTTTAAAAAAAAAAAAAAAAAAAAAAAAAAAAAAAAAAAAAAGGGAGAGAAGGGCATGGGTACTTTTTAAGAGGGAAAGGGATGGGCAAAGGGGGAAGGTCACAGAAAGGACGGGACAGAGAGAGCATCATTAGCTCAGCCTTTGCGGTTCTGGACCACAAGCTATCCACTTGATGAACCCTTTCTCTCGGATATACAAAAGTGTCCTCAGGCTTGGATCCAAAAAACAAGTGAAAGAGCAGCAGAAACTGTTATGATTATATATCTTACGCGAATACATAACAACAGATACACAAGGGCTGAACGCAACATGGATGAACTTGACAACATTTAGCGAAGAACAAGGATAGAAGCTGATTTAAGGAAAAATGTTCAGCCGAAAGTGGACGACAAATGTGGGATTATGAGTCATCAAAATAAATCCAAAATTGACCTTGATGTTGTTTTTATTTTTTTCAAAAACGCCCTTCTATTTTCTTTTGGAATATGTATTGGTATAAAAATGAAGATGGTGCTTATAGCAAATAGCCCACACCTTTACAGCGCAAGATAATTAGTAAACAGGATAGATTTGATTAATATCACGATATACTTTTACCGAAAAAAAATAAAAATGGCCGGGATATTCATGGTCTGGCATTTGCATGTCTTGTATGCAAATGCTATCATAGCCAGAGGTTTCAAACTAAGTTTGTTTAACGTACCAATGCCTCTCCGTAGGCCTATTCTCCCTCGATATGCAAGCACAAAGAAAAAGAGCGAAGCATATGCTTTGCTTTCCCTTTCTTTTTTTCAATAAATTTGATGTGTTACGGTATGAAAGGCTTTCTCTTTTTATTTCTAAAATTGTAAGATGTTAGAGCTGACCTGTAAAGAAAGAAAAAAAAATCGTCCAAACTTGATGAAATAACTTCATACTAGCAATCGGAAAATAACCCTCATTGGTCAGAAATAGAATAGAAGGAACTAATACGAAAGGGAATATGAAGAAAGAGACAAATCAAGAAAGAAACACCTATAAAGCTTACAAAATCTTGTGACGCAGAACTTCGTGGGAAAACTACTAACCAAGTGCGCGCGACGACAAGACCGGCCGGCCGCCTGCCCGCCGAAAGGTACTCGTCGCGGTGGACAGCACATTATTCCGAGTACATAGAATCCATTACAAACTTGTGTACAAATTACACTTTATACATATATATGTACGTATATATATATATATATATATATATATATATATATATATATATATATATATATATATATATATTGTATATATATATGTATTATATATACATATATATATATATATACATATATATATATATATATATATATATATATATATATATATATATATATATATATATATATATTATATATATATATATATATATATTATATATATATATATATATATATATATATATAACACACACGTAACATTGATATCTTAGTCTGTCATACCTGCCAGATGTTTCATAGTGTTCCCAGGAATTCCACACGTTTTAAAAACCAACATCCACGTGTCCATCCTATAATATATATATTTATATATATTTCAATATATATATATAATCTATCGTAAAATTATATCGGACAAAAATAAGACAGAACTCTATCTTCTCCGCTCCAGAGCTCACCCATGAATGGAAACCTGGATCATCAAAGAACATGGCCTGACGGGAATGCCTTAGCGAGACAGGGTCCGACGTACACTTGCTGATGACTCTAGAACATTACTGTAGATTTGTACAGGATCATATTACTGTATTGACACAGAAACTATCAGTTCCGTTTCACGTAAGTGTGTGTGTGTGCCTGGGTGGCCCTAACAGCTTGAGCATACACATACATGTACACATATACATACATCCACGCACCACCTTATCTATCTCGGTAGCGCAGGCGGTAAAAATGTTTCACTATAAGAATATTTTATCTTTTTTTTTTTCCTTTCGTCTGCAGATTCATGTCGATTTCAACCATATCAAAAGTTTAAGCCACCCATTTCAGAAACTGTTCATGGTTGGCTTACATTCTGTCGTCCACTGATTCACAATTTCTTGCGCTTTTTTCCCCCCCAAGGTTCATGGGGGTTACGATACGTCTATAGAACGCGCAAAGTAGAGGGCTGTGCGTGTATCTTCTAAGTAATTTCTTTTTTCTTTCTTTTTACAATATAACATCATTACGATGTGATCCATCACGCAACACTTGTGTGAAATGTTGAGACACACATGGTTTCTAAAACACTACTACTGAACGAGGGGGAAACTTTTGTATTATGGTTAACACTATCTTAGTAATGAAAGCCATCGAGTACAAATAAAGTCCAACTGTGGTTATCAGACATCCTTTCACTCCCATGATAACAGGATATTTCGAGACTGAAACCATCATCATCAACTTGGACCTAATGATGACCCGGCGAGACTCCCCTTGGCGAGGACCTAGCGCGGCCGGAGACGAACGGTTGTCCTCTTCATGGCGAGGAAAGAGAGGAAAAGAGAGCGCGTCCGCTTCTCTGAGCTTCCTTCGCCGAAGCCTGGGGTTCCTCCGCCATTGCCGGTCGCTTCATGGGCGACTTAGGGCTAAGAGAGGGAAGAAAGGGACCGAGCGAGCGGTGGGAGCGGAGGCGGCGGGAGAGCGAGACGGGTGGCTGGAAGGCGATTCAGAAATCTGAACTCACTCACACTCGCTCACTCTCTCTCTCTCTCTCTCTCTCTCTCTCTCTCTCTCTCTCTCTCTCTCTCTCTCTCACACACACACACACACACACACACACATACACATGTATATATATATATGTATGTATAAATATATATATATATATATATATATATATATATATATATATATATATATATATATATATATATATATATATATATCCATAATGTGTGTTTATGCACACACACACATACTTTTTCACTCACATTCACCCGCTCTCCCTCGCTGCATGTGGCTCTCTTTCTATGGTCTCCTCTTCCTTTTCCACTGTCTGTCCCACACTTTCTATCCTCACCCCTCCTCCTCCTCCTCTCTCGTCACATCTTCTCTCCTCCCCTCTCTTTCTTCCCGCCCATTCGCGCGCGGGAGCTCGCGGGAGCTGCTAGTCGGCGGCGGGAAGGAGGTGGGCGTGGCTGGGCCAAGCACATCATCTGAGGGCCCAGAGGGAAGCCGCCACCAAGGACCAGAGGCCGGGCGCGAGGGACACGCTGGGCGCCCCTCCGCCGGCCTTTCGTCTCTGTATTGCCGCCATCTTGTCGCCTGCGAACGAGAGGGAAGGAAGTTAGGCTCACGCTTCGCTCACAACTTCGGTTGAAGTTTTTTTTTTATGAGATTTGCTGAGGAGGTGAAGTTTGGTAGATATGATAGATATATATATATTTTTTTTTCTCCTCTCATTTACACGACTTTTATCAGAGTGGCATGCGTTGTTAGTGTTACCAGTAATAATAGCCTGTACTGTGAGATTGACAGTTATCTTATAGTACTATGTGGACACCAATACTATTAGTTCTCTTGATATCAACCAATATTCTCATCTGTCCATTCGACTCCGTCATAATATCCTCACCCATCCACGCATCACTACTATCAATACCCCCCCTCCCTCCCTCCTCCATCCACGCTTCACCCCCCCTCCTCCCCCTGCATCCACGCATCACCACCACCATCACCCCCTCTCCCTCCTCCATCCACGCATCACCCCCATCACCCCCCCTCCATTCAAGCATCACCACCATCACCCCTCCTCCTCCCCCCCTCCCCCCTCCATCCACCCTCCATCCACACATCACCCCCACCCCCTCCCCCCTCCATCCACACATCAACCCCCCTCCTCCTCTATCCCACCCTCCATCCACACATCACCCCCTCCCCCCTCCCTCCTCCATCCACGCATCACCACCATCACCCCCCTCCTCCCTCCCTCCATCCACATATCACCCCTCTCCCCTCCCCCCTCCATCCACACATTCCCACTCCCTCCCCCACCCTCCCTCCCTCCATCCATCCACGCATCACCCCACTCCTCCCTCCCTCCCCCCCTCCCCACTCCATCCACACATAACCCCCCCTCCCCCACCCCCTACCCTCCATCCATCCACGCATCACCCCCCCACCCCCTCCCCCTCCCCCCTCCAACCCATTCCAACGAAACTCCTCGACGCGCCCTTACCGTAAGACACAAAGACGTTGACGGAGGCGGAGCGGGTGTTGGAGGCGCTGCAGGTGTAATTGCCGCTGTCGTCGTAGCGGGCGTCGGTGATGGTGAGGTGCGACTGGGTCTTCTTCGGGCCGGTGTCCGTGGAAACGTTGATGCCGCCGCGCTGGGTGTCGTAGTTGATCATGTGCTCGTTGTGGAACCAGAACACGTACTGCGGGGGCGTGGGGCTCTGCGGGAGAGCGGAAGGGTTAAGTTGGTAGAGTCGTTTTGTAAGAGTCGTTTTGTAGTGTCGTTTGTAAGAGTCGTTATGTAAGAGTCGTGATTGTTTGTGTGTTGTGATAGGGTGGGTTAGGGGGTGGGGGTGGGGGTTATATTGTATGCGTGGGAAGATGTGGATACTCGTGGAAACTTGAGAAATGTGAGGAAATGTGTATTGTGAATATGGGCACGTACGCATACACTCACGCACATGCACACGCACACGTACACACACACACACACAGACACACACACACACACACACACACACACACACACACACACACACACACACACACACACACACACACACACACACACACACACACACACACACACACACGCACGCACGCACACATACACACACACTTACTACATTGGACGCTGTCACAGCCCATTCTATTTCCCCTTGCTTTGAAAAAAGAGAGAGAACAAAAAAACGAAAAAACTCTCTTTCCCCTAACTCCAGGGCCCTCCTTACCACTAAAGCTTTTAGGATATTTTTCGTTGGCCATTTGCAAGAAATTAATCACATGACATGGCCAATCACATCGCCCGCTACTGTTCCTCAACTCAACTTAGTGTAATACTTCTATTTTGTCCCATTTTACTACAGGAGTTTCTTTCTCTCTCTCTCTCTCTCTCTCTCTCTCTCTCTCTCTCTCTCTCTCTCTCTCTCTCTCTCTCTCTCTCTCTCTCTCTCTCTCTCTCTCTCTCTCTCTCTCTCTCTCTCTCTCTCTCTCTCTCTCTCTCTCTCTCTCTCTCGCTCTCGCTCTCGTCTCTCTCTCTCTCTCTCTCTCTCTCTCTCTCTCTCTCTCTCTCTCTCTCTCTCTCTCTCTCTCTCTCTCTCTCTCTCTCTCTCTCTCTCTCTCTCTCTCTCTCTCTCTCTCTGTCTGTCTGTCTCTGTCTCTGTCTCTCGCTCTTTCTCTTTCTCTTTCTCCCTTTCTCTGCCTCCCCCTCTCCCCTTACTTCTATATCCTCCTGTCTCTCCCTTTCCTTCTCTCGCCCTTATTTCTCTCACCCTCCTTCATTTTCCCCTTCCCCATCTTGCTAACTTTCTAATGTACTTAAACCGACCTTTGTTACACAATACAATAAATACACGCATGATAATTCCTCTAATAACTCGACACTACACTTTGTATCATGTGCCCTCGTAAACTTAATCACATATCCTAATATTCTCCATCACAAACCTGTTTGATGACGCAAACTAGCTTGATTGTTGATCCAAGTTGCACATGGTAGTCAGTGCTGCCTAAGATGAAGGCTTGGGGAACCACCACGTGAAGATTGACGAACTGCGAAATCACACCAGTACCTGTCGACAGCTAGGGAGAGATAGAGGTTTTTTATTAATGAATTTATTCAAAGTGCAATTGGGGGGGGGAAAGGAAAATAGTCTCGTGTATATATATATATATATATTTTTTTTTTTTTTTTTTTTTTTTTTTCACATCCGTATATGCACAGGCACTTTCAAACGTTTTTCTTTACGTTTTTACGACTTTACTCTTTTCCAATAGCGCACGCATTTGTCTCACTCAGCTAAGATAATCTCACGATGCCTTTACATCGCATCCAAATTTCCTCTCAGGCATAATCAGGAACCTGACTTGGATGTGCCTGAAGCAGGTCCGTGAAGCGATGCGAGCTTTATAGTATTACGTCGCTGAGAAGACCAAGTAACAGCAAAGGCTTTGGAAGAATTGAAGACACGGCAAAGCACTGTCGGATTCTTTACTTTTAACATCTTTGACTCTTGCAGGTTATTGCTACCCAGTCGCTGCTTCTGCCTGTGACCTGATTGGTCCGCCTCTACTCGGCATTAAATTCAAATCTCACGCCACCGTAAGCAGTCCACAGATATCTCCACGCTTTCATATTACTCTGTTCCGACTTTCGACAAAGTTTTAGAGAAAATAAAATGCTCATCGCGTATTACTCCCCACGTATTTCGCTCACCAAGTATTCCCCATGACGGAATATAAACTGCTAACAACCGTAACTTGCCAACGGTTATGGATAACAAAGAGGCATAATCATTCCCCTCATTCCCTCCAGACCACCAATTCCTACCAGCCCATAAACGTTTCTTTTTATTTCAATCTTTTTTTAAAATCAAACGCTCAGTGTGTTATCCAGCCATTCAACAAGCGATCAGATCATCAGTCTCCCGGAAAATCACTCAGCTAGTCAGTCAAGTCCTCTTCCCGCCTCCCTGCAGAGAGATTTAAAACGTGTCCCGACGTGTTCCGGGCTGTGTCTCTCCTCTCCGTGTCTGGCAGGATTGGATATATGGGGGCATTAGACTCTGGTACTCGGGGGTTTTAAACAGTTAATCGTGGAGAGACAAATTCAGGTGCTGTTCAACGGGCACGAACCAATGGGGGGAATTAGTCCCATTAGCACAGAAGTGGGGAGAGTGAGAGGGAGGAGGAAGAGAGAGAGGAGAGAGAGAGAGCAGGGTGAGGAATGAGATGCTAGAGTGGTGAAGAGAGCGTGACGCCGCCAGTGATAGATGGGGGATATGCAGATTCAACTCGCTGGAGGATGGTCAGATGTGATGAGTAGAACAAGAGGAGGAACATGAAGAATAAAAAGAGTGGGGAGAAACGGGAGGAAAGAAACATGAGATTGGTTTGTATGACGTTAATCTTGTGTCTTTTTTTCGAATAGCTCTTTAGACCATAAGTGAATGATAGCGGCGGAGAGGGGAGTGTGGAAGGAGAGGGAAAGAGTGAGAGAGGGAGAGGAGATAGAGAGAGACACAGAGAGAGAACGAGAGAGAGAGAGAGAGAGAGAGAGAGAGAGAGAGAGAGAGAGAGAGAAGCATAGGGAGAGAGAATGAGAGGATAGGGTCAGGGAGGAGGGGCAGAGAGAGAAAGACAGAAAGAGAGAGAGAATGAGAAAGAGAGAGAGAGGATAGGGACAGGGAGGAGGGCAGAGAGAGAGAGAAAGAAAGAGAGAGAGAGAGAGAGAGAGAGAGAGAGAGAGAGAGAGAGAGAGAGAGAGAGAGAGAGAGAGAGAGAGAGAGAGAGAGAGAAGGGGTGGTGGGGATGACAGGGGCAGAGAGACAGACAGACAGAGACAGAAGAAAAATAAAAAGCGGCGCTGAAGAGACAGGAAAGAAACAAGATGGAAACGTGTTTGCACATTCAAACCAAGCCACACGTCGCCAAGAAAACAAATAACTTAAAGAAGTATCAGAGGCAAAGAAGCTGTAGTGGAGGCGGTTTGGAAAGAGAAAATGAGAAGGAAAGAAAATTGGAGTATGAGCAAAGAGATGGAAAATAAAACGAATGTAAAGTCTGCAAAGAAAAGTTAAAAAAGATTTTTTTTTTTTATGAATGAATGTAATGAATGTAAAAGTGTCACGGCAGGGAATGATAATAATGATGGTAAGATAATAATAATAATATGAATAATAGTTACATTGATAATTATATGAATAACAGTTACAATAATAATATTATCAATATTAGAAAAAATAATAATGATATTAATAATAGTAATAAGGATAATGATCATCATAATCATAAAAATAAGGATAATAATGATGTGCTTAATAATTATATCATAAAGAATGATAATAGTAACAATAATGATGATAACAATAGTAATAATAATATTCATAATAACAATGATCATAATAATGATGATGATAATTTTGATATTTATCATCATTATCATCACTATCCCTCTAACTAAAATTATTATAATTTTAATAACAACAATAATAACTAGAGTGTAATAGAAAACACAATGATCATAATTCAGAATTAAAACATCCCAAATATTCCTTATTTCCCGACAATAATCGCACCATTTTTTTTTTCTTTTTTTTTTTTTTACCTTTGATACAAGACTAAAGCACATGGCTAAAATTTCCTCAAGGTCTTCTGCTATTTTTACCCCCGAAGACAGAAATCATTTAGTCCAATAAGATAAATGATACTTCTTCTCGACTTCCACTGTTGCGTAATGTAATTTTGGCGTCGGAGCAGAGTCTCCTGTTTACGAGATTATAGTATGAAGGAAATTGGACCTTGTTATGCCTTCTAAAACGTTATTATGCCGGCTTTCTCCGGTAAATGCAATTTTAGCCTTATAAACCGTAATGGTTCGCTGACAGTCTACGAATAAGGATAGATGGAGAGAAAGAGAGAAGGGGAGTCACAGAGAGAGAGAGAGAGAGAGAGAGAGAGAGAGGGAGAGCGAGTGGAAGAGAGAGAGAGAGAGAGAGAGAGAGAGGGGAGAGAGAGAGAGAGAGAGAGAGAGAGAGAGAGAGAGAGAGAGAGAGAGAGAGAGAGAGAGAGAGAGAGAGAGAGAGAGAGAGAGAGAGAGAGAGAGAGAGAGAGAGAGAGAGAAAGAGAGGGAGAGAGAGAGCGAGAGAGGGAGAAAGAAAGAAAAAAAGAGAGAGAAAGAAAGAGATAGATAGAGAGAGAAAGAAAGAAAGAAAGAAAGAGAGAAAGAAAGAAAGAAGAGTGTGAGAGAGAGTGAGAGAGAATATAGACCCACACAAGTCGAAAAGTCGCTCTTCTTGGCGACTGTCTTTGTGTGATGAACAAGGATTTCCTACTCGAAGAAGATTAGCTTCTTGCCAAAATTTCTAGCAAAACAAACCACGGCATTTGATTCCTCCATTCTTAATTCTCACCATAATTAATGTTCAACTCGTGAGTACATGATTATACATTCCAACTGATCAAATGGATCCCTTTCCATATTCTTGATTAGAAAAGTTTCTTTCAACATAGGAGCCGAAATTCACCCAATCACTTAAGTACTTTGCTCATCTACACATTTCGACAATATCCACCTTTTGAACTTGTTTACTCA
>NW_028234412.1:35883617-35886117 GCF_977035675.1 Penaeus japonicus
GGAATTTGTTGTGATTTTAGAATTTATTTTGTATTTTCTTTCTTGTTTATTGGGTGGTTTATGATTATATTGATTTGTTTGTTTTTATAACTTTTTGCGGTGTATTTCTTGGAAGAATCTTGTTTTTATTTTTTCAAGGTTTGATTCTCTCTCTCTCTCTTTCTATCTCTGTCTCCCACTCTCTCTCTATCTATCTATCTATCTATCTACGTCTCTCTCTCTTTCTCTCTCTTTCTTTTCTCTCTCCTCTCTCTCTCTCTCTCTCTCCTCTCTCTCTCTCTCTCTCTCTCTCTCTCTTTACCTTCTACCTTCATCGCCCCTTCTAAATAACTATCTACTTACTCGATTCTCAATGTTTCTATTTATATCGTAGTGCTCAACTGACAGTTTAATTGTTATTTCTATAGTCAATTGACAATGTTACTGGGGAGGTTTACCGTTGCATGCAATGTCCTCCTTTTCTTTCTCTCATATCTTTTTTATCTCGTATTACATACCTCTCTGATTTGTTTTCATCAAGTCATGTTATTTGTCTATTTTTCTGACATATTATTGGCCAATGTCGAGACTTTTTTTGTAATTTGAGTATTCTTCTGGGGGGGGGGGGGCGCGGTGGGTCGGGGGGGAAGAGCGAGCTTTTTAGGCTTTAAGAGCTTTAGCTTTAGGGGGATAGAAAAAGCTAAATGCCTTTAAGCAGCTTTTATTATTATTATTATTATTATTTTTTATTTTTTTTTTTAATCTTTTGCTATTGCATCTACGAAGTGAAAGATGATACTAATGATTAGTCTCTTTTCCGTGATGACAGCGGTGTTTATTCTTTATATTTCTGTTGTTTGTTATCTGTTGCCTCATCCCCCAACATGCTATTACGTTTATTTCTTCTTCTTTTTTTTTTTTTTTTTTTTTTTCTACCCATCCGCACCATTACTGTACTTCCCAATGTCACTGGAATTGTTTCCGCTACGTTACGCTCCTACATTTGCCTCGCTACGTCACTGAAAACATTTCCCCTACTTTCGGTGCAATACACTGCGTTACTGAAATTGTTATGGCTACTTCACTGCGTAGTATTTCTCCTGCTCGCCTTTACTGACGAAGGTAGACACTACTTTTCCAATTCCTTTATTGCTTCGTTTGCTTTTATGGCCGAGTCGTGGTCTAAATCGAATTTCCATTTATTTGTATGTATGTATGTATGTATATATATGTATGTATGTGTATATATATATATATATATATATATATATTTATATATATGTATGTATGTATATAAATATATAAATATATATATATATATATATATATATATACATATATATATATATATATATATATATATTATATATATATATATATATACATATATATTATATATATACATACATATATATATATATACATATATATATTTTATATATATATATATACATATATATATACATATATGTATATATACAGTATATATATATACATATATATATATATAATATTATAATATATATATATATATATATATATATATATATATATATATATTAACTGTAAAGATTACGACCAACACGGAATATAAAAACGAACACTCTTTAGCTAAACTGATATTAAACGTTATATCTTCTACAACGTTTACGGCGCAAACAAGCCGTAATAGCAGAGAAAATTAACGGTTCTTTCGTGCGCCTTCTTAGATCTCGTTCTTTCCTTGCTTCGCTTGACTGGATAGGAATCTTACTTTAACCAAATCTTACTAAAAATAACTTAGGCCTAGCAATGGCGCAGATGAAGCCCCTTCTCCTCTCCCCCCCACCCTTCCCCCATCCGACGTTTAAAGGCAGTTAATTTCTACGAACATCTATCATAAGACTTCACTTACGGTAGCTGACAGCTTGGATTCGACTAACTGGTACCCAGCTCAGAACTATGGTTGGCTGGTTGAAAGGTAAGGCGACATATGATTGGATATATATATATATATATATATATATATATATATATATATATATATATATATATATATATATAAGATCGTATGATTCCACTGTCGCCTAGCGGTAACACACACACACACACACACACACACACACACACACACACACACACACACACACACACACACACACACACACACACACACACACACACACACACACACACACACATACACACACTCACAAAAAAAGAAAAAAAAAAGGAATGAACATTTGAGATAGCGAGTATTTTTCTTCTAATATAATTCACTGCTATGACAAATATAATACAAACACACACATAAATATTTCTCCTTCCTTCTACTTTATTCATCTAAGAAAAGATACAATTTTCTTTGGGAAACTAAGTTACCTTTAACCTAGCATCGAAAATTCAGATCAGGAAAGCTTGAGGCCATCTTGCTACCTCCATTCAAGTGTTTAACTTCCAATTAATCTTATCTTTAGTTGGAAAAGTCAATTACTGCTCGCCTTACTTTTCATTACTCATATTTCAGTTTTATTTTTTTTTT
>NW_028234412.1:35891117-35896117 GCF_977035675.1 Penaeus japonicus
CGTGACTCACCGTCATTATCCTCGCCTTGCATGTATCAACCTCGGCAGCTTGATGTGTGTATATATATTTTTTTTCTTGACTTTTCTCTGTGATTTCTTAAAGTTAATTGAGCTCAATTAAGTAGTGCAGAAGTACTTTTATTGGCTCTTTGATGGAGGGTGATTTTTTTAGGAACCTAATTTCATGTCCCATTTTGTGAGTTAATTTTCCCAAGTTTCGAGCGAGTATGTCATCTCAGCAAGGAAAAAAATAACGAAAATTAATTATATTTCAATACTTGTTCACGATCATAATCATCATGATAATTATGCTTATAAGCACTATAATCAAGAAATGGCCTCCATTTTCCCCATAATAAAACATACTAATGATTCCATATATTTCTTTAGCATAGAATATGCATATTGCATCATACTCCACACTATTTCGGATATCATGGTCAAAGGTCAAATTATGACTCATTTGAAGGGTTGATCGTTTGATAGGTCAACCTTCTGCATCCGATGCTCCTATTTTCTGTGTAATTTCTTCTTCTTCTGTAAGTCGTGAAATGAATTATACATATTTCATTTTGTCTGACAATATGAGTTGTCAAGGGAAATATTTTTGTTGGATTTTTTTCTTTTTTATTCTCTCAGTGCTAATTTCACTGTTATAGGCATGGTGATAGTTCCTTTGTTTATTTCCAGAGGGCTTTCCTTACCCCCCCCACCTTTTTTTTTGGGGGGGGGGAGAGAGAGATGGGATGAACCTATCTCTTGTGGCGCTGAGTACGTGAGTGATTTTTTATTAGGTACTTGGGTTCTGTCTTTTTTTTTTTTTTTTTTTTACCCAATTATCTATTTTGTATTAAACATACAAACCTCTAACTTCGAGAGAGCCTGTAGCAGCTCCCAGAGGGCACTGACCACTGCTACTACTATTACTACGGTTACTACTACTCCTACCTCTGCTACACTACTGCTTTAGTCTGTTTCATCTGATCTGTCCACAAGGTACTGGTTATGAGACACATGCCCACATTACTAGCTCGTGATTATCAGTTTTGATGAACAATAAGGTTATTATTTTTATATAAATATACAAAGAAGTCTTCGATACAAGAGATAAACTTGTCGCAGAACTAGTCTGAATTTACAGACACGAACATCGGGACTTGAATATGAATATTCTTTCTCTCATTTAAGTATCTAAAAAGACACCTTTCTGAATAAGTGCCCACGAAATATTCCTAAATGATTAGTATCCAAAATAAACAAATAAATATGTAAAATAAAACAAAATATTATCAAAGTGAGGCTGCATTATAACCACATCATAGGGGCGAGCAGATGAGAGAATACAAACAAATTAAAGATGTTTGCTAAATTAGGATGTTAATTCTGATGATCAGATTTATGTATTTCGAGTACAGCTCATGTATAAATAAAGTGTTCGGTATCTCTTTTATTTGCACTTACACTAACAGATGTCTTTTAATATCCTTGAAATGATAGAAACAATAATAATTCTAAGCCTGTTTGTGATCAGACTAAAATCTTTGGTACTAGTATGTCTTGAGATAACGGAGAAAACGGAGTAAATGTATTTCCTGTGCTTGCATTGTATACGACTGGCGCATTGTATAATCTTGAGTATTTACCAGAAATGATATCAGACATTGAGCCAATCACGAGCCAGCAGTGTGCAGTTGCCAAATATTGCTGAAACTTGAGAGATTCAATGGACAGAACAGAAAAAATAGTCTATATTTATGGTAGTAATAATAGTTATATGAATGACAATAACCAGAAAAAATAATAACAACACCAATAATAATTATGATAATAATAATAATGGTATTAATAACAATAATAATGGTGATGATAATGATAATAAGAAAAAAAAATGATGGAAATGATAATGATGAGTATAAGGATGATGTTAATGATAACAGCACTAGAAATAATAAGCTAAAGTACACTATCCCAGTAAGTACGGAATCACTTTAGAACATATAAAGTCTCAGAATAAAGGGAATTACAAACCTGTGTGCATATTACTATGCTAATGAACAGTAATAATTACAAAACTGATTTACAAACAAACACCGTGCCCTGCTCAGCTAATACTATCCGTTCACGGAACAACAATGGATGGTTTTATTATCAAATGTATGGTTGTCAATGAATTAACATTTTACGAATATTAATACATATGCATATTGATGTGTTTCCGTATATTAATATGAATGGCTATAAACGAGTATTTCAAGTTTCATCTACATTATATCATATAGCTTAGATAGAGGCAGTGGATAGAATTTTAGACACGCACACACATACACACACACACGCGCGCACACACACACACACACACACACACACACACACACACACACACACACACACACACACACACACATACACATATATATATATATATATATATATATATATATATATATATATATATATATATATATATATATATATACTGTATATATATATATATGTATATATATGTATATATATATATATATATATATATATATATATATATATATATATATATATAGAGAGAGAGAGAGAGAGAGAGAGAGAGAGAGGGAGAGAGAGAGAGAGAGAGAGAGAGAGAGAGAGAGAGAGAGAGAGAGAGAGAGAGAGAGAAAGAGAGAGACAGAGAGAGAGAGAAATGCCTAATAGCAGTAATATCAAAGTGACTGGTTCTGCTACCAGACTTGGATCACGAGATGGTTCTACTTTCATCTCTTGGATGTTTCGAACTAACATTAAAGTTTGTTTATCTTGTAGATAATCATAGACAGGAAAGGTAATGAAGTTCAGATAAACAGATCTTCTAAACATAACACAAGTATTTATAGTGACTCTTGTAAAGATACTGCACATTCGCTTGGTAAAATTGCGCATGAAGTTGGCATTAAAATTATATGTAAGAAAGTTTATATATTCAGCCAACAAGAATTGTTTATTCTACAAACACACCTTTGACTACGAGTTTTAATTAATTGGCGCGACTATTATTGCAATTTATATGTGATCTTAACGGAAAATGTCGGAGGTAACATTTATTCCAGGACTTTCACTTTCTAAGTAATGTTTTTAGATTACAAAAGTGTCTGTGTGTGCGTGAGTGTGTGTGTTTTTTATTTGTGTGTGTGCGTGAGTGTGTGTGTTTTTTATTTGTGTGTGTGTGTGTGTGTGTTTGGGTGGGTGTCTGTGTGTGAGTGTGTTTGTGATTATATATTTATGCATTCTTGTTAGCCTGTGCATGTTCATTTTGATAGTATTTTTTTTTTTTTTTTATCTAAATACTAATTTATTCTAATATGTATGTGCAAACAGTCTTATCATTATGGCCGTTGCCTTTTGTAAATATCAGTGGCAAATTGCATATGAATTATATAATTTCTATTACTAAAGATCAGGCGCAATAAAATGTGTTTTTAGATTTCAAAACTTAATCATTCTTATCTTTTGTGTTCAAATATATACACAAAATACAATGGAAATGTTCATATATTATCTCGAAATGAACAAACAAACAAACAAATTAAACATCCCCCTTACGATAAATCAAACAGAAACTATGAAATATTGAAATTTTCATCGTTACTAGTTATCATGAGAAGATTCATCTCACTCAACTTGCATAGGCAAACCACCCAGTGCTTACCAAATTGCATCAATAACTCGGACAAACTCCAATTCTGAGGCACATAGTTGTACAAACACGCCATATACATTCAACATTCATTCCGAAATCAACATTGCTCCGTGAACCATTGGCAATTCTCTACTTCAGTCATCCCATTAAGATTTCACTGGCGAATACTCACTGCCGACAAACAACTGTCTGTAAACAAATTTTGAAGTCATCATTATCCACCAGAAATGTGAATATATACTTTGGTACATACACATATAAGTGTGTGCGTTTCTAAGTATATATACATATCTCGGTGGATAATGAGGACTTATCTTCTGTTTACAGACACTGTGTACTTCAGGAGTATCTGCCTCTGATTAGAACCTCCATATTTTCAACTGGTATTTGCAGCTCATATCCTTTTCCCTCTCTTTCACCTATTCGCGACCTGCCAAGACCTGTTCCCTAATTCTCCCTATGCTCCCTAACTCTCCCGCTCACCACCACCACTACCACGCTGCCTATAACTCCCCCGCTCACCACCACCACCACACTCCATAACTAACTCCCCCGCTCACTACCACCACCACGCTCCCTAACTCCCCCGCTCACCACCACCACCACACTCCCCTGCTCACTACCACCACCACCACGCTCCCTAACTCCCCCGCTCACCACCACCACGCTCCCTAACTAACTCCTCCGCTCACCACCACCACCACGCTCCCTAACTCCCCTGCTCACCACCACCACCACGCTCCCTAACTAACTCCCCCTCACCACCACCACCACGCTCCCTAAATCCCCCGCTCACCACCACCACCACCACGCTCCCTAACTAACTTCCCCACTCACCACCACTACCACCAAGCTCCCTAACTCCCCCGCTCACCACCACCACCACCACGCTCCCTAACTAACTTCCCCACTCACCACCACCACCACGCTCCCTAACTAACTCCCCTGCTCACCACCACCACCCTAACTAACTCCCCCGCTCACCACCACCACCACCACGCTCCCTAATTCACCCACTCACCACCACCACCACCAAGCTCCCTAACTCCCCCGCTCACCACCACCACCACGCTCCCTAACTAACTCCCCTGCTCACCACCACCACCCTAACTCCACCCCTCACCACCACCACCACGCTCCCTAACTAACTACCCTGCTCACCACCACCACCACCACGCTCCCTAACTCCCCCACTCACCACCACCACCACCACGCTCCCTAACTCCCCCACTCACCACCACTACCACCAAGCTCCCTAACTCCCCCGCTCACCACCACCACCACCACGCTCCCTAACTAACTTCCCCACTCACCACCACCACCACGCTCCCTA
>NW_028234412.1:35903617-35906117 GCF_977035675.1 Penaeus japonicus
GGGTCTTAGTTCCTGGATCACTGAGGATTATTCTTTACCTTGCGTTGGGTGTGTGATTTAAGGTCATTAGTGTGAAAGGTAAAGGTGAAGATAAAGAGGAGGAACGGGAATGTGATGAAGAATGATAGAATGATATATAATAAAATAGAAAGGTCAAGAATGATAATAAGAGAAAGCATAATAATCAAAATAAAAATCACCATTACCATCATCATCATCCTCATCATCATCAAAATAATAATAATGGTAGCTGTAATAATCATAACAATACAAAACAACTACAACTACAACCAAACTAAGACTAACAACGATCTTATCTACAAAGCAACTATTAACTTCCAAAAGAAAAAAAAGAAAGAAAAGAAAAACAGTGAGAAAGAAGCAGAAAAAACAAGACAAACAACGGAGCAACAGGAAAAAAAATAAAGTCATTTATCTAAGGGAAGGGCAACTCGACACGGAAAAAACAACAGACTGTGACGGGGAAGGCAAGGGTATATTGAATAGGCTGGGGGAAAAAGGGAGGGGAAGGGGAGGGGAGGGGAGAAGGAGAGGAGAGAGGATGGGAGGGGACAGGAGAGGGGAGAGAGGGGGAGGAGAGGAGAAGAGAGGCGAGGAGGAGGATAGGAAAGGGTATATTGAATAGGCTGGGGAAAAAGGGAGGGGATGGGGAGGGGAGGGGAGAAGGAGAGGAGAGAGGATGGGAGGGGACACGAGAGGGGAGAGAGGGGGAGGAGAGGAGAAGAGAGGCGAGGAGGAGGATAGGAAAGGGTATATTGAATAGGCTGGGGAAAAAGGGAGGGGAAGGGGAGGGGAAGGGGAGGGAGGGCGGAGGGGGAGGAGAGAGGATGGGAGGGGAGAGAGGAGAGGGGAGAAGAGAGAGTAGGAGGAGAGGGTAGGGGAAGGAGGAATAGGAGAGGAAAGAGAGGCGAGGAGGTGGATAGGAAAGGGTATATTGAATAGGGTGGGGAAAAAGGGAGGGGAAGGGGAGGGCGGAGGGAGAGGAGAGAGGATGGGAGGGGAGAGAGGAGAGGGAGGAGAGGGGAGAGGAGAGGCGAGGAGGTGGATAGGAAAGGGTATATTGAATAGGCTGGGGAAAAAGAGAGGGGAAGGGGAGGGGAGGGGAGGCGGAGGAGGGACCTGTGTGGAGGAGGTGTCGATGTTGTGAGAAGAAGCGAGTAGCCGGGTCCCGCTGTAGTGTGCGAGATGGGTGAGGCATGAGGAGAAGAGAACTATTCTCTCCGTTGAGATCATTTGGTCGCACGAGTGCTTTCGAGAGAAGGGCAATCCCTGAGAGACTCTCATCCCACTCGTGGTTTTTGAGAACGAAATTTGGTTGTCGCCACACCTCCTGGAGAATAGAAGAGGACGAGGGGGAGACTCCGTTTGCGAGAGTATAGCGTGAAGGTGCCGAGTCGGAGGAGATGCACTCACCCGAGAGTTGGGATGAGGGGAGGAAGATCCTCTTCCGAAGCTGAGGGGGGGGACAAATCTGAGAAGAAAGAGAATAGAGAGGGGTTTTTTATCAGATAGGATGCGGAGGAAGTAGACGAGATAGATGTGAAGAACGACGAGAGAGAAGGAGAATAATGGGAGAAGGTATGGAGAGGAGAAGAGACCCGGCGAGAAGAAAGAGCTGCGGAAGGAAGAGAGAAGGGATGGCAGAGAGAGCACGAGAAGAATATTGAGTGGGAATCTGAGGATAGGAGAGAAGAGAAGTCGTCGAGAAGGAAAGAGGGAAGTAGAGAAGAGAGAACGCAAGAGAAGATGGAGAAGGAAGCCTGAGGAGAAAGAAGAGAAAGATGAGTAGAGAGAGGGCGAGAAGAAGGAGAAGAAGAAGGAGAGGAGAGAGAAGGCGAGGAAGGAGAAAGAGTGCGGGTGAGAGGAGAGAAAGAAGAAGGAGAGGAGAGAGGATGGGAGGAGAGAGAGGAGAGGGGGGAGAGGGGAGAGAGTAGGAGGAGAGGAGAAGAGAGGCGAGGAGGTGGATAGGAAAGGGTATATTGAATAGGCTGGGGAAAAAGGGAGGGAAAGGGGAGGGCAGAGGGAGAGGAGAGAGGGTGGAAGGGGAGAGAGTAGGAGGAGAGGGTAGGGGAAGGAGGAATAGGAGAGGAGAAGAGAGGCGAGGAGGAGGATAGGAAAGAGTATATTGAATAGACTGGGGAAAAAGGGAGGGGAAGGGGAGAGGAGAAAGGGTGGGAGGGGAGAGAGGGGGAGGAGAGGGTAGGGGAATGAGGAATAGGAGAGATGAAGAGAGGCGAGGAGGAAAGGAAAGGGTATATTCAATAGGCTGGGGAAAAAAGGGAAGGGAAGGAGAGGAGAGGGGAGAGAGTAGGAGGAGAGGGTAGGGGAAGGAGGAATAGGAGAAGAGAAGAGGGGCGAAGAGGAGGAAAGGAAAGGGTAGATTTGATAGGCTGGGGAAAAGGGGAGGGAAAGGGGAAGGATAGTAGTGGCAGTGGAGAGCAGCTGAGAGGAAGAAGACAGGGGGGGGGGGGGGAAAAGG
>NW_028234412.1:35911117-35913617 GCF_977035675.1 Penaeus japonicus
AGATAAAAAAAAAATAAAAAAGAGAAGCGAACCAAAGAATAAAAAAAGGAAAAATGGGACGAAACAAAGAACGGAAGAAGGAAAAAAGGTAATAAAAAGAAAAAAAGGAAAAAAGAAAAGAAACTAGAGGGGACTTAAGCTCGAAGACCCATGTTTCCTCGGAACGACCAACGACTGCAGGGTTAGGGAGGAAAGCCTGTGGTTACGTGAGCCTATATACCAAATCAGATTTTCTTGGCTCTTGCCGAATAGGCCTAACAACCTGCACGAAGGAGGAGGAGGAGGAGAAGGAGGAGGAGGAGGAGGAGGAGGAGGAGGAGGAGGAGGAGGAGGAGGAGAAGGAGAAGGAGAAGGAGAAGGAGAAGGAGAAGGAGAAGGAGGAGGAGGAGGAGAAGACGAAGGAGGAGGAGGAGCAGGAAGAGGAGGAGGAGGAGACGAAGGAGGAGGAGGAGGAGGAGGAGGAGAAGTAGGAGGAGGAGGAGGAGGAGGAGGAGGAGAAGGAGAAGGAGTAGGAGAAGAAGACGAAGGAGGAGGAGGAGCAGGAAGAGGAGGAGGAGGAGACGAAGGAGGAGGAGGAGGAGGAGGAGAAGTAGGAGGAGGAGGAGGAGGAGGAGACGAAGGAGGAGGAGGAGGAGCCGGAAGAGGAGGAAGAGGAGGGGGAGAAGGAGGATGATGAGGAGAAGACGAAGGAGGAGGAGGAGCAGGAAGAGGAGGAGGAGGAGTAGAAGAATAAGTAGGAGGAGGAGGAGGAAGAGGAGGAGGAGGAGGAGGAGGAAGAGAAGACGAAGGAGGAGGAGGAGGAGGAAGAGGAGGAGCAGAAGGAGGAGGAGGAGGAGGAGGAAAAGGAAGGTCGCCCAAGATAACATGATTTCTTCGGGAGGCTATTCGGCCGAGGCGCTCCCTTTGAATTAGCTTAATCATTGGACGCTTGTCTTCTGTCTTGAGGAGACCATTTCCTCGTCGGGCGCTGAATGGCTCCGGCAAAAGGGTTATTGAGTGTGATTTATGCTTGTTATAGAATATACTCGCTCTCTCTTTCTCTCTACTTGTCTCTGTCTCGCTATCTGCCTCTCTCTTTCTCTCTCTCTCTCTGTCTCGCTATCTGCCTCTCTCTCTCTCTCTCTGTCTCTCTCTCTCCCTCTCTCTCTGTCTCTCTCTCACTCTCTTTTTTTTTCTCTATCTCTGTCTATCTATCTACCTCCCCCCCCCCCTCTCTCTCTCTTTCTCTTTCTCTCTATCTCCATCTGTCTATTTTATATCTACCTCTCCTTCTCTCTCTCTCTCTCTCTCTCTCTCTCTCTCTCTCTCTCTCTCTCTCTCTCTCTCTCTCTCTCTCTCTCTCTCTCTCTCACTCACTCACTCACTCTTCGTAACCTCCCTACCAACCCGTTTCTCTCTCTCTTTACGAATACCAGAAATCAAACACAACTGTAGAGCCACCAATTTTCCTTATCCCCCCCCCCATACACGCACAGAAGAGTAAACAACATTCCTTAGACCGTTTATCACTTTATCTTAATGTTGCTGTCGGCGTCCTTTCCAAACTGCGTCGGTCATAATCTAGGTCAGTATAACGGCGAGACCACACGGCATATTTCTCTATTTAATCAATCCTGGGATTTTCCCTACATCCCTTCTCCTCTTCCTTCTCCTTTTGGTATTTCATTCCTTGGTCTTTCCTCCCCTCTATCGATTTTTCTTTTTTTTTTTTTTGTCTTGTTCTATACCCCTTTTTAATTCTCCTCTCGATGCCTCCCTTTTAGGACGTTTTATGTACTCTATTAGCCCTCATTCATAGGGCTGAGGGAGCGAGCCTGAAAGAAATTCTTGGAGGACGGAAAGAGGGAGTCTCAACGCTCATCTATTTTTCTGGAGTAATGGTACTTAAATTTCATTAATACCGCCTCCTTGATGGACGTTAAGGTTCTATATATGTTACTCTGAGGGAGGGATCACCTAATTCATCTTAATCAAGTGATAGACGTCCCTGCTCCTTATCCTAGGCATCACTGTCTATCTTGAGGCCGATAAGAGTGAAGTGTGGCTACAGGAAGGGCATCCGGTGAAGCATAACATAGCGTGAGGTCAAATGGAAGTGCAAATTGACTTTTTTTTAAAACCTTAGATGACAAAATTAAAAGTAGGATACGAGTGAGAGACTGGAAGTGAGAGTGATGGTGAGAGAGAGCAAGAGAAAGAGAGTGAGAGGTGAAGTCGGAGATAAAAATCGAGTAACCAAGGGCTATGACAGAAAAAGAGAGAAAGGGAGGGGGTAGAGAGAAAGAGAGAGAGAGAGAGAGAGAGAGAGAGAGAGAGAGAGAGAGAGAGGGAGGGAGAGAGAGAGGAGAGAGAGAGAGAGAGCAAGACAGAGAGAGAATGGGGGAGGGGAGATAGAGAGCAAGAGAGAGAAAGAGTGATCAAAAGAAAGAGAGAGAGAGTGAGAGAGATAGAAAGAGAGAGAGAGTGATGGCAAGAGAGAGAAAGAGAGAGTGGGAGAGAG
>NW_028234412.1:35918617-35923617 GCF_977035675.1 Penaeus japonicus
GGAAGAGGATGGTAAGGGAGGAGGAGAGGAGGGAAGGGGAGGTAAGGGAGGAGGAGAGAAGGGAAGGGGAGGTAAGGGAGGAGGAGAGGAGGGAAGGGGAGGTAAGGGAGGAGGAGAGAAGGGAAGGGGAGGTAAGGGAGGAGGAGAGAAGGGAAGAAGAGGTAAGGGAGGAGGAGAGGAGGGAAGGGGAGGTAAGGGAGGAGGAGAGAAGGGAAGGGGAGGTAAGGGAGGAGGAGAGAAGGGAAGGGGAGGTAAGGGAGGAGGAGAGGAGGGAAGAAGAGGTAAGGGAGGAGGAGAGAAGGGAAGGGGAGGTAAGGGAGGAGGAGAGAAGGGAAGGGGAGGTAAGGGAGGAGGAGAGAAGGGAAGGGGAGGTAAGGGAGGAGGAGAGGAGAAGGGAAGAGGAGGTAAGGGAGGAGGAGAGGAGGGATGGGGAGGTAAGGGAGGAGGAGAGGAGGGAAGAGGATGGTAAGGGAGGAGGAGAGGAGGGAAGGGGAGGTAAGGGAGGAGGAGAGAAGGGAAGGGGAGGTAAGGGAGGAGGAGAGAAGGGAAGGGGAGGTAAGGGAGGAGGAGAGAAGGGAAGGGGAGGTAAGGGAGGAGGAGAGGAGGGAAGAAGAGGTAAGGGAGGAGGAGAGAAGGGAAGAGGAACAAAGGTGAAGGAACGGAAAGGAAAAAGGGGGAATAGAGGAAGAAGAAAAGCATGAATGGAGAAGGAGGAGAAAGTAAAGGAGAGGATGAGAAAGGAAGGGGAGCCTAGTCAGGCAGAGGAAAGAGAAGAGGTTAGGGAAAGCGAAGAGAAGGAAGGGAGGAAATGAAAGAGAAGAAAAGAAAGAGACGAATGACAGGGGAAGACGAAGAAAGGAAGGAATACAAGGTACTGGGGAGGGGAAGAAGAGGAGAAGAAAAAAGGTGACAGAACGAAGTGCAAGAATAGAGTTAAACAAAACAAAACAAAACAAAAAAAAAGTCAAAACAAAGAACCTCAGCAACAAAATCCCCCCCCACAAAAATAAAAAAATAAAAAAAAGGAGATAAAGCGACAAGAAAAAGCAAGATGGCATGTCAAATTAGGCAGCGACGGCGGGCCAGCGCAGGGCAAAGATCGGGCAGGAGGTGAGTGCTCCAGCCTCCCTCGGGGTTAGCAGCTCACGGCAGCCGCTGCAGGAATGGCGATGAACCGGTAATGGCCGCCGGACGTGACCAGACTGGATCCGGATCACGTGTGTTCGGGCGCGCGGGCGGGCGGGCGGGTGGCCGGACGTAGGAGTGAGTGTTTGTGTCTGTGTTTATGTTTGGGTTGTGATATGTGTGTGGGTGTGTGTGAGTGTTTTAGTGTATTTGTGTTTGTGTATATGTTTGTGTGTGTGTTTGTGATTGTGTTTGTGTGTGTGTTTGTGATTGTGTTTGTGTGTTTGAATTTTGGGTTGTAATATGTGTGTGTTTGTGTTTGTGTTTATGTTTATGTTTATGATTGCGTGTTTTGTGTGTGTGTTTATGTTGGGTTGTGATATGTATGTGTGTTTTGAGTGTATGTTTGTGTGTGTGTTTGTGTTTGTGTGTATGTTTATGTGTGTTTGTGATTGTGTTTGTGTGTGTGTGTGTTTTGTGTGTATGTTTGTGTTTATGTTTGTGTTTGTGTTTATGTTTGTGTGTGTGTTTGTGTTTATGTTTGTGTTTACGTTTGTGTGTGTGTATGTGTGCTTGAGCGTGTGTTTAAATGTGTACAGTCTAGAAGAATCCATTCTTGCTTCACTAGACGCGCTCTACAAACAACGCAGACGATCTAAAGACCCCGTAAAACCAACAGAAAACGGGGATTTGCGATAACAGAAAACGTACGCACGTTTCACAACAGAACTATTACTCCTCGTAGAAAAAAAATCATTTGGCAGCTGAGGTTGCAGCTACTACCGCACAAAGTATCAGGAGGAAAGAACACATTTTGCAACACGAGGGGATAGTAGGCCGGATCAACACTCGCGTCCACAATATTGATCGGAATTTCCTGTGTTCAGATACAACTGGCGAGCTTCGAAAATCTTTTCGAATTTCCTGTCCTCCGGTTATCAAACTCCCGATATACCTTGTGATAGGAATCTGGAATCTGTTCCTCCCTTGCGTTTTCCTGCAGATGTTGAAATAGCAAGATGCTAATCTCCTGCGGTGTGTGCGCTGCCTTTTTCTTTATTTTTCTCTTGCAACCAGTTGCTTAATATTTAAAAAAAAATTATATTCTTTTCCCCGCCTCCCCTCTTTCTCTCAGAGCCCTACAGGCGTACAGTGAATAAATTCTCTCAAATATTAACATGCACTCCCACACACACTTAAAACATATACTCACAACTTCAATCACACAGGATGAAATGTACCCGGATGTGCGCACACACACATAGATACACACGCATTAATTCATTGCTTCCTTCTCTCTCTCTTTTCTCGCTCTCTATTCCTCCCTTCCTTCCCCCCCAACCCCCCTCTCTCTCACTCTCTCTATTTCTCTCTCTCTTTTCTCGCTCTCCCTCCCTCCCTCCCTCACTCACTCCCTGCCTCCCCCCCCCCTTTCTCTCTCTCTCTCTCTCTTTTCTCGCTCTCTCTCCCTCCCTCCCTCCCTGCCTCTCTCTCTCTCTCTCTCTCTCTCTCTCTCTCTCCCCTCTCTCTCTCTCTCTCTCTCTCTTTCTCTCCTCTCTCTCTCTCCTCCTCTCTCTTTATCTCGCTCTCCCTTCCCCCTCTCTCCTCCCTCCACCCCTCCCTCCCCCCTCCTTCTTCTCTCTCTCTCTCTCTCTCTTCTCTCTCTCTCTCTCTCTCTCTCTCTCTCTCTCTCTCTCTCTCTCTCTATGTTTCTCTCTTTTCTCGCTCTCTCTCCCCCCCCTTCCCTCCCCCCCCTCCCTCTCTCTCTCTCTCTCCCTCTCTCTCTCTCTCTCTCTCTCTCTCTCTCTCTCTCTCTCTCTCTCTCCCTGCCCCCTCCCTCCCTCCCTCTCTACCTCACTCCCTCCCTCTCCCTCTCTCTCTCTCTTCCCCCACTCCCCCCCTCTCTCAATATTAATGAAAAGCGGGGGCGCAAGCTACAGCCCCAACACAAAATAACGGAGAATATTCGCGACGAAGGGAAAATCGATAGAATGTGGAGGTGAGTGGACTTTGAGATACTGTTGAAGTACTGAAGGTTCTCGCCGGAACACAGACCCTCTTCTGGGCATCGTGCGCTCAGAATCCTTGTAAGTGTAAGACAAGAAAGAAATCTCTCTCTAAGGCAGGCGTTCGCTTTCCAAAAGTTATAGTCTTGTTTTTTTCTTAATTGATAGGTAAATGACTTTTACATGAGTAAATACATTGATACCATTAGTAATGATAATCAATAATTCAGTAATATTTTTTTTTATTATTAATTACCTAATAGATAAGGCTTTATTTCCAATTTGTAATGTAATGAACTATGCTTTAGTCTGATCTTATATCAAAGGAATTCTTTCTTTTCTTAAGCCTTCTAATATATCAATACGCACACACAAACACACACACACACACAAACACAAACAAAAACAAACACACACACAAACAAACACACACAAAAACAAACACACACAAACACACACACACAAAAACAAACACACACACAAACAAACACAAACAAAAACAAACACACAAACACACAAAAAAACAAACACACACACAAACAAACACAAACACACACCTGAATCAACGCCCATCAAAAGACCGACAGGCTAGATGTCACCATAGGAAATCTCAACGACAAAGTTAGGACGACTTCTGGTGAAAAGAAAGTTCATTTCCTTAATATCCGGGGACTGAAGAATTTATGGGGAGAGATAGGAACTAAGTTAGATGGAAAGTGATCGGTCGGACGGACGCTCGCTTGAATGCAAGGGGCGGAGAGACTGTGAAATTGAAACGAAAAGCACTGGAGGTACTTTTGGGATTTGAACTTGTTTTTTTTTTGTTTTGTTTTTTCATCTACTTTTGAATGGCTGTCTTTTCTCTTCAAGGTTCTGAAAGTCTTTGGTATTGTTATTCCCGGCATCATTAACCATATGCCTTTCCTCTTCTGTTGTTAAGAATATTCCAAAAAGAAAAGAAAGAAAGAAAGAAAGAAAGAAAAATATATGTGTGTGTGTATGTGTGTTTGTTTGTTTGTGTTTGTGTGTGTGTGTGTGTGTTTGTATGTGTGTGTGTATGTGTGTGTGTGGTTGTGTTTGTGTGTGTTTGCGTGTGTGTGTGTCTATATATTTTTGTCTCTATATCTGTCCTGTTTTTTTTTTTTTTTTTTATACTCTTTCAGCACCCAACTAACCAACCCCATCTACCTCTCTCTCCCTCTCTCTCTCTCTCTCTCTCTCTCTCTCTCTCTATATATATTATCTATATATATTATATATATATTTATATATATATATTTATAATATATATATATATATATATGTATATAAACTTATATATACATATATATATATATATATATATATTATATATATATATATATATATTAGAGAGAGAGAGAGAGAGAGGTAGAGAAGAGAGAGGAGAGAGAGAGAGAGAGAGATAGATAAATGTATACATACATACTCACACATATACACACACACACAAACACACACACACACATACAACACACACACACTCACACACAACACACACACACACACACATATATATATAATATATTATATATATATATATATATATATATATATATATATATATATATATATGTATATATATATATATATATATATATATATATATATGTATACTTAAAACATATGTATATATATACATAAATATATATATATATATCCTCCCTTCCCTCCCCTTTTCTTTTCCCTTATTCTATTTGACTTCTTACCTGGCGGAAACTCCCCTTCAGTTCTCCTCGTTGCATCAAGTTTCTGATCCCAAACACCGTGTAGGTGGACAGAGAGATGGGGGAGATGAAGAAGGAAAGAGAATTCTGTCATTTCTTTTTCTCTGACAAATGTGGATCGCCG
>NW_028234412.1:35928617-35930113 GCF_977035675.1 Penaeus japonicus
GGGGGGGGTAGGAATGGAGGAAGGGGGGGAAAGCGTATATGTAGCGGTGGATAGGGAGGGCGGACGGGAGATGAGGGTTATAACGATGAATTAAAACGAAAAAAAATAATCGAATGAAGTATCTCAGCTAATGTGGATTATAATTACGACACCGGAGCTCTTGCTAATCTTTACCTTGGAGGAACTGAGCAAAGGGGTGAGTTTCGCGTGCGCACAAAAAAAGCCTTGCGGAATGCTAGGTTATTGCGTCCAGGGCATCATGGATAATTAGAAGTGCTTCGTTAATTAACAATGTTTGCTCACGCGCGTTCTTAGGCAAGCGGACGTGTTGTAAGCTACAGTGAAGACTTCATTGTGTCACTTTGGTCTTGCTAGCTAAGAAAATAAGATAAGATTTGCTTGCTTAAACTAACGTTCTCTAATATTTATCCTCATACACTTCTGCAGGCGAAATATGATATGTAAATTATTCGAGAATATTATAAGCTGCTTAAAGACACGCGAGATTCCAGTTTTTAGTTCAATTCAAAGTCATTACAAACATTGCTGTAAGAGGGTATTTGTCTGGCGTTTTAGATTCTTGTAAAAGATGTTATTAAAAAGTCGATATGTTTTTGTAAGAAGAGAAACAAACATAGATATGAGACGCTAATGATGATAGTGAGACTATTGTATTGTATTCTCATCATTCTCATCATCATCATCATTATTCTCTTTATCATCGCCATCATCATCATCAGTATTATTCTCATTATTATCATCATCATAATCCTCCTCCTCCTCATCATTATCATCTTCATCATCATCATTCTTTTTATTTCATCATTTTCATCATTATCATCATCATCATCATCATCATCATCATCATCTTCATCATCATCATCATCATCATCATCATTATCATCATTTTCATCATTATCATCATCATCATCATCATTCTCTTTATTATCATCATTTTCATCATTATCTTAACAATAACAATGATAAAATATAACGTCACAGGAACTATAAAAAAGGATAATTCTAAGGACAATAGTAACAGTAATATAAGAACAACAAAAATGATGAGGTTACGCGCCAGGCAATTCCTAAGGGAACAAGTCAGTCAAAAGTTATCATTACCACCGAACCCTTATACAAAGTTTTTGTGTGGGGACAAAAAAATAAATAAATAAAATGACAATCAAACACAGAAAAGATAATAACAATAACAACCACCGTAGTAACAACAACACTACAGAAAGAAATCAATATAAGTATCCGGTTACACGTACACCTATACACACACACACACACACACACACACACACTCACACGTTTGTACACACACACACACACACGCTTGTACACACACACACATACACGCTTTCACGCACGCGCACACACACACACACACGCACGGACACACACACACACACACACACACACACACACACACACACAGACACACACACACACACACACACACACACACACACACACACGGATATTGGTCA
>NW_028234412.1:35960213-35962713 GCF_977035675.1 Penaeus japonicus
ATAGCGAGATAAGAAAACTAGTTCTAAAGCTTCGAAATCTACAAACTTAAAGTTATAGTGCCCAAAAGTGTAAACATGGCCAATGGCACTATAAAAAAAAAAAAAAATGTAAGGAAAAATAGTAAAATGGCTAGGAAGCCGTTCCCTAAAACTTTGTTTTGAATTTTCGCGCTGATTCTAAATGGCTTAGCGTTTTTCGAATCCGAATTTTTTGCCCCTTAAACAGAAAGATAAAACTTGTATCGGAGCAGAAGTAGCACTGCATAAAGGAAAGGAAACGTCAGACCATCGAGAGAGAGAGAGAGAGAGAGAGAGAGAGAGAGAGAGAGAGAGAGAGAGAGAGAGAGAGAGAGAGAGAGAGAGAGAGAGAGAGAGACAAAAAAAAAAGTAACGAAAAAGAAAATACCAAAGAGCTCGCTAAACACCCCCCCCCCCCAAAAAAAAAAAAAAAAAAAAAAAAAAAAAAAAAAAAGGACAATATAATTATCGCAACTATCGCCATTCCATTCTCCGTTTGCCCTTCTGACCCAGGAAGGACATGGAGCAGAAGAATAGCTGAAATAATGAGGCATTACTTCATTGGATGGAGACCCTCATCAGAAACGGACATGGCGCCCAGCGAGAGTGGGCGGACAGCCAGCGGCGTTGGAAACTTGTGAAAATCCGAGTGAAATATCTGTAATTTCAGGCCGAAACGGGAGGCAGCGAGAGAAGAGGGAGGAAGAGAGAGTTTGAGTAGAAGGGGGAGAGAGGGAGGGAGAAAGGAGGGGGGGGGTAAAAAATGGAGGAAGGAAGGGCTAGGGTGGTCGAGAAGGAAAGAAAGAGTGAGAGGCATAGGCAAGGAGGAGGAAGTGAGGACAGCAGTGGAAGATGGAAGAGCGAGAGGTGTGTGTGTGTGTAGAAAGAAAGAGAGAGAGAGAGAGAGACTGAGAGAGTGAATGAGAGAGAGAGAGAGAGAGAGAGAGAGAGAGAGAGAGAGAGAGAGAGAGAGAGAGAGAGAGAGAGAGAGAGAGAGAGAGAGAGAGAGAGAGAGAGAGAGAGAGAGAGAGAGAGAGAGAGAGAGAGAGAGAGAGAGAGAGACAGACAGAAGGAGGTGAAAAAAAAGAGAAACAGGGAGAGATGAAGACAGAGAGAGAGATTGAGAGAGAGAGAGAGAGCGCGCGTAAGATATGAGCCTGAGGATACGAAGTTGCGAGGGGGGAAATTTTGTGTTAAGTGAATAAGAGGCAATTGAGAGTGATTGGGACATGGGAAGGAAGACAAAGAGATATGCACAGGGAAGGGTGAGAAAGTGGGGAAAGCGACAGAAGGGAAGAAAGGAGTCGAGCGATGTATGAGAACAAGGAGAGGAGGCGGAGAATAATCAAAGGCACAATGAAGAGGCGGACGAATAGCGGGGAAAGGATTAAAGGGGAAAATGTGCACGTAGCAAAGGAAGGTGTTAATCGTGGATAAGGAAGCGAGGAGAAAAACGAAATTCAGATGATGTGACAATTTGAAATTAATGAGACAGAGAAGAGTGTCAGAGATGGAAATCAATTTAGGTCATCTGAAAAATAGTGACTCAAATGCATTGCAAAATAGAAGAGTAAAAGGCAGTTACAAAATGCAAAGGTGAACATAATATTATCAGAAATAATAATAAAAAAAACTCATTATGCTCATTACTATTTCTTTGAAGAGCTAATAGATCCTCGAGCTACATTTATCATCGGAGGCAATTTGCAACATTTAGCCGATATTCCTCAAGCCGTTTCGGTTGCATTGGAAAATAATACGCGACGAACTATTTCCTGAGGGCAACATGGCTGCCGGGAACTTTCGGGGGGCCGTGATGTTAACTTCCTATTAAACTGGTCCTCCTCCCCTATCTTTATCTCCCCCTTCTGACGTCCCCTGTCTTTCCCTCGTCGCGCCCCCTTTCCCCCCCTCCCCCCTGCCCCATCATCACCCCCCCATCCCTATCCCCATCCCCTGTCCCATCACACCCCATCCCTCCCCTCATTCCATTTCCCCCTTGGGTTCTTTTTTTACAGTGTTTCGATTTATGTATGTTCTTCCGACTTCCTCTCTTCTTTGATTTATTTGCCTATTGCACTATTGCATTTTTACTGTTCCTCTTTTTCCCCCATTTTGCCTCCTTCATTCTTTTATCATCGCATCATTTCATGACCTTTTCTTTCCTTTTTTTCTATCCCGTTCGACTGTTTTTTGTTTGTTTTTTTGTTTTTTTTCTTCTTTTTTGTTCTTTTTTTGTTCTTCCTCTATTGTCTGTTCTCTTCTCTCTATTTTCGGTGAACACATTCATCTCCTCCTCCCTTTGTCCCTCTTCTTCCTCCTCCTCTCATCCGTCTTCCATCTTCCTCCCCGTCTCCTTCTCCTTCCTCACCCCCACCCCCCTCCACTCAACGCTTCCTTGTCCTCCTCTTTCCTCTTTCCATTATCCCTTACTTCCTCTGCTTCCCCTTTCTTCCTCCTCACTTCTATCACAATTCCGATC
>NW_028234412.1:35977713-35980213 GCF_977035675.1 Penaeus japonicus
TCGCCGCGAGGGACGAGGGTCGACGAAGAGAGATAGATCAGAAGAATGGACGAGAAAAAAAGACATCGGAAGATGGAACGAAGGAAATCGGACGAAAAAAAGGACAGTCGAGAACCGAAAAAATAGACAAGATGGAACGAAGGGAATAGGACAAAAAAAAAGGACACTCGAGAACAAAAAAACAAAAAAAAAAAAAAAAAGAAGAAGAAGAAGAAGAAGAAAAAAAAGACAAATGGCTAAAACGACTGACAGATAGTGAGAAAATTAAGTAGGAAAGGAGACAGATAGGTAGATAGATGAAGATAATGACAGTACAAAGAAAGAAATGAAAGACTCGGTTAATTGAATTTGATGACAAGTATAAAGTGATAACCGAATGTGTCGAGACGTCCGCAAACATGAGAAGATCAATAAGCGGGCATATAAATCAGTCGTTAATGCGTTGTAGAATCGATTAAGCTGCTGCGTAAGAATGGGGAGGAAGGGAGGAAGAGAATAATGATACATACGAAGGAGAAGAAAGACATGGGAAGAGGAGATATGAATAGTAGGAGAGCAAAAAGAAAGAAAGATGGAAAAAAACACGAGGAAATAAATGTTGAAAAATGTGAGTAATATGTCTTTCCTTACAGAATTTATGAGTCTGAAGTCAATAATTGTATTACGGGCTCACGCTGTATGTTTGTCTGCACACAAGCACACACACACACACACACACACACACACACACACACACACAGACACGCGCGAGGGCAGCCACACACACACACACACACACACACACACACAGACACGCGCGAGGGCAGCCACACATGACCAGAAGCACGAAGTCCTACTGATCAGCTCTGATTCACAATCATTAGACAACACGGATCGAGACTATCAGTCAGCAAGTGTCAGGAGACTCACTCGAGAAATCGTGTTATCTCTGTGAGGAAAAATATAAAGCAAGGATTCACACGGCTTCAAATGCGAAGCAAGAGCGCAAGATTTTTTTTTTTTTTTTTTTTTTTTTTTTTTTTAAGAGAGAGAAGTGGAAGATTAGCCCCATTTCCGCTATAACAAGTTTCCTTCACATTTCACATTACGTGTGATTAATAGAGGATTTATACTCTTCATCTGTGCTTTTTATTCCCTCCCTATTTAATTTACTATTTTGATCTAAGCAACTCGACGTGGAAAACCTCTGAAGCATTAAGGATCAATCACAAAGGCTTGCCTATTCATATGATGTCTTATGTCCCTTCAAACTTCCAGTTATATTATTTCTCACTAATTTTATCAAGGCTACACACACACACACACACACACACACACACACACACACACACACACACACACACACACACAAACACACGCACACGCACAGACGCAGAAGCCTAAAGGATTGTTTTTTTTTTTATTCAGCCCGAAAGTGATACGTCATAATCTAGATACTTTAGATTCAGCAAGCTTATTCATATGCAAATCCAACTATATGCACGTATGCACGTGTCCAGCATGACGCAAAAAAGATGAAAACAAGTGTATCATTACCAAATATATGTCAGCAAGTATGTTTGAATACCAAACACACACACACATACATACACACACACACACACTCTCTCTCTCTCTCTCTCTCTCTCTCTCTCTCTCTCTCTCTCTCTCTATATATATATATATATATATATATATATATATATATATATATAAAACACCACACTCTCACACACACTATAACATTCAACACACAAAACCACACAACACTCACCTCACACACACACACACACACACACACACACACACACACACACACACACACACACACACACACACACACACACACACACACACCATGCATATAAATACCAAATGAACATGAAACAAGAGTGAGGAAGGGAGGAAAGGGGGAAGGGAGGAGGGGGGAAGGGGGGGGCTAACAACACGACCGTTATATGGTCGAGCCTCGACTGCGAGACCGGACAAATTTCGTCTCACTCTGGCGGAGCGAGAGGCAGTACTGCAAGATTTTACGATCTCAAATATTCCCCTGTTACTACTCCAGCGCCCAGCCGTCTCTTCGTGTACCGAGAGGAAACGCTGTGCTTTTGCTGTCGGGAGACGCGGAATGGGTCATTTCTCTTCCGGCAGACTGATTACGACAAATTCCAATAAATTTATTTGCAAATTGGCGTTGCGACATTTCGCGCAGAGCTCTTGTCTGCATTTTCTCTGAACGAAAGGCATCATGGGAAATAGCGTACGAACTACTAATTAAGAACGCCAGACAAATTATCTTACAAATACGGCATCATAGCTCTGCGAAAAAATGGTTTGAAAACGGAACCTATTTGACACTATACTTCACCTATGTACAACTGCTGATCATGTTTACTCATTTCCCTTGATGAGTCATAGTCAATTTATGATAGATTTCCAAATAATGTAAGCTTTAAACGCATTTCATTCTTCACAAAGGTCCCATCTCCGAAAGCTTTCATCCTACGGGGCTTCCCGC
>NW_028234412.1:36002713-36005213 GCF_977035675.1 Penaeus japonicus
AGAGAGAGAGAGAGAGAGAGAGAGAGAGAGAGAGAGAGAGAGAGAGAGAGAGAGAGAGAGAGAGAGAGAGAGAGAGAGAGAGAGAGTAAGAGAGAGTATGTGTGTGAGTGAGTGAGTAAGAATGTGCATATTGTTGTCATGTTTATTTAAACTGTATGTGTATGAGAGAGAGTGTGATAATAATACCCATACCTTTACCATCTTTGTTATCATTATAATTTTAACTGCAAAACTAACTTCTGAGAATTATTGAAATTTCAAATTCATACGTACGATAAAACAAGATGAAGCAACCTTATAAAACCTTCCATGAATGCCTCCAGAAGAAAGAAATATAATGGGATAGAGTGGATTATGAAAAAATATATATACAACTGACATACATTCACACACTTAATCAAAACATAGATACAATCATATACATCTGGAAATTCTGGAAACATGCATGTATGCCATTATATTTGAGTCATAAAAAGAAACTCCGTGACATCTTTTTTTTTTTTTTATACAAAAGCACACACTGTCGTAAACATGCGATTACTCATATGCTCAGAAATTCTGCATCGTTTACAAAATAACTGCTGAGTGAATTCTTTCGTAGCTCTTATGGAAAAGAATATCTTACTTATCTATTTTTTTTTATATATCCATAAGTATAATTTTTTATTTCATACTAGTTTTAATGCCTCCTTTCCCCATATAATTCCCATGTTTTTTGCATTAGACCCAGTGCCGTATTCAGGTCTAGCGACAGCTAAACTTCAGGAAAAAAAAAACAAAAAAACGTAGTGATAGTAAACATGTACGAATGGAAGAGTCTGACTATTGTAAAAGCACCAGTAAATACAATATATACTTTTTTACTGTTGTCAGTAACTGTTGCCATGGCTACAACAGAATCGAGGAAAATTGAATCCAGCAGCCTTCCCAGAAGCTTTAGTAAGAAGAGTAAAGCAAGAAAATTCACCAAAGAAAATAGAAGACTAAGAGGAACGAGGTTTGATGGTTTCGTAGGGTCTCCAATGCTAGCACTTGCAACCTAATTGCTCGGTCATCTACCACCATGAGGTAACGTCTACTGGTGTTTTCTTTTCATTACTTTCTTTCTCCTACCTCCCCTTTCTTTTCAGATATGATCAGAAATACACGTGTACATACTAGGTTTGGAGAAGGGTTGTGTTAGCTCACTCGCTTGTTTAATATTAACATACATTTATTCTTTCAATCATAATTTCACTCATTAACATTCTGACTTTCTCATCTATTTCATTAACATTCAGGGTTTTTTTTTCTGCATCATGATTTCGCATTCGATTCCTCCATCTCCCATGCTAATAAGAAATATTTATTTCAATGAAGATCATCACACATTTATAAACAAGAAGACTGAATATTACAAGGGGGATGTCAGAGGAAGTAAATGTAATGATAATAATGATACCAAAAGACAAGTAAAGCATTTCTCAATTATGTGAATACCTTGATGTGAGCTGCTTACCCTGAAGATTACCTTTCGAGTTTCCTGAAATTCAACCGAAACTTTCATTTGAATCAAAGCACTTTCGATTGCATGATATGTATTTTTCATATTGTAATGTTTTGCAAAGCTGTTCCACGTTATTTGAAATACCGAGAATCGGTATTTTTTGTATGGCTGTACTGATTGTAAAAAACACAAGCACACACATTTAAGTGTGTGTTTTAAAAACAAACATAAACACACACACATACACACACACACACACACAAACACACACACACACACACACACACATATATATATATATATATATATATATATATATATATATATATATATATACAGTGTATATATATATATATATATATATATATATATATATATATATATATATATATATCATATATCATATATCATATATATATAAATATGTACATATGTATATATATATAAGTATATATATGCATATATTGCACATATATATATAATATATATTATATATATAAATATTAATATGTATATATATATATATATATAATGTGTGTGTGTGTGTGTGTGTGTGTGTGTGTTGTGTGTGTGTGTGTATAGTGTGTGTGTGTGTGTGTGATGTGCATATATATATATATATATATATATATATATATGTACATATATATATATATATATATATATATACATATATACATATATACATATATACATACATATATATTATATACATATGAATATATATATATATATATATATATATATATATATATATATATATATATATATATATATATCTATATATATATATATATATATATATATATATATATATATATATATATATATATGCATGCATATCTCCGTGAACATGGAGTTATTAGTAAAAAGGGTAAGAGAACCAGCACCGTTGCGTTAACGTTTGGCCAATGATTTGATATAACGCATCCAGAAACCGAGTGGAAGAGTAATCCTGGATGGGACTTTCAAAAGTTACATTAAACAAGATGTAAATCACTTCTGAAGTTAAGT
>NW_028234412.1:36055213-36057713 GCF_977035675.1 Penaeus japonicus
AATGGTCAAGGCCACAGCAGGACGCCCAAGCGGTTTAGGTACCAACTAGTGATTACCTCTCCGAACTGTTGCCAGATATATGTATACCACTGCCTACTATATATATATATATTATGTATATATATGTATATGTATGTGTGTGTGTATGTGTATATGTATATATATGTATATGTATATGTGTATTTATGTATGTGTTTATATGTATGTATATGTATAAAAACTTAAATAAATTATAATGGATGGGCACATTATAATTCACGTGCGTGTGTGTGCACGCGTGGACGCTGATGTGTATGGGTGCTGTATGCATGCATACGGGCGTAGACAAACGCTTGGAGTATGTGCATAATTGCTTATTTGTATATATAGGCGTCTACGCTGTACATTCTGCATATCTATATATAGTAATGAATATAAGTGCGGGCACGGAAGCGCGCATAAACATGCAAACATGCATTGTTGCGTAGGCCCAGCACGTATATATAAACAAATGCCCATTCTCACATGAGTAGACCGGAAGGTCGTGAGATAGATCGGTGGATACAAAGATCTCCTAATAACATGCGAGAATAACTCAAACGTATTATTGGAGATTAATGGTACCTCCGGACTAAAACTACTCCCCCCACCGTGCACAAGGCCGACAGGTGGGGGTACCAGGCCACACACCTCTTAAATATGATTTCCCAGTCAAGACAACGGCCCTCATTCCCCGGAAGCAAAGGAGCCCCTGGTCACGGCGGCGATCAGGATCGCTCCGTAGCAGAGAGCGCTATGAATCTCCGGTTAGACCCAGGCCGCCTAAAGATGATGAACTTATGGACATACAATGTAAGGACCCTGAGAACAGAATCTGATCTTCTGACACTGCTTGAGGAACTTTCATTTATTAAATGGGATATTGTAGGACTTTCTGAAGTTAGGAGACTAGGCGAAGAGCAGAAACTACTAAATGATGGGCACTTACTATACTGGCGAGGTAAACCCTTGGATAGCAAACAAGAATCAGGAGTAGGTTTCTTAGTTCACAAGCGACTTGAAAAGAATGTTAGGGAATTCTATAGTGTGAGCGAAAGAGTGGTTTCTGTAATACTGAAACTAAACAACAGATATAGCCTAAAAATTATCCAAGTGTACGCTCCTACCAGCAGTCATAGTGATGAGGAGATAGAGAGCTTCTATGAAGATGTGCAAGCAGCTACTGATAGAGCAAAAACCCATTTTACCTTGATTATGGGGGATTTTAATGCCAAGATAGGAATAAGGGAAGATGGAGAAATATCGGTTGGGAACATGGAATAGCCACCAGAAATGAGAGAGGGCAAAGGTTGATAGAATTCGCCGAAGCTCGATCCCTTAAAATTATGAATACATTCTTCGAAAAGAGACCCGGGAGGAAATGGACATGGAAATCACCATCCGGCATTAAAAACGAAATTGACTTCATAATCACCAATAGGCGTGACATCGTACAAGACGTAACCGTTATCAATAAAGTAAATGTCGGTAGCGACCATAGACTGGTCAGGAGTAAAGTTAAGTTACAGCTAAGAAGGGAACGAAACAAGCTCATACAGAAGCCCCTCGTTAATCTAACCAACATCAAGAATAGGGCGACGGAATTCAGTATCAACATCCGAAACAAATACTCAGCTCTCGAAGATCTTGACATAGACCAAATGAACGACCAATTCAGTGAGATATTAACTGAAGCTGCACTTGAAATAGGGGGTAAAGACGAAAAAGAAAGGTTCAGTAAGCTTTCGATAGAGACAAAAGAGCATATGAAACAGCGTAGGGAAATAAAAATAACATCAATCAGAGACAAGATAGAATCAACAGAACTGACTAAGACGATAAATAAGAAGAAGAAAGAGGATGTATGCAAATTTAACATACGAAAAATAAACGAAGCTCTGCTTGCCGGCACCAGCCTTAAGGCAACAAAGAGGAGGCTCGAAATAGGGAAAAACCAAATGTATGCAGTAAAGAAACCCAACGGAAATTATCAAAGTAATAGAAGACTTCTATCGCAACCTATACCACTCAAACGACCAATACATCAACATCACGGTCGATGAAGTAAATAGGGCACTAAAAAGCATGAAAAGAGGAAAAACACCAGGAGAAGACGGCATTAGTGTAGATCTTATTGAAGACGCAGGAGAGATTGCGGCAGTAAAGCTTAAAGCCAGTCTTTATAACAGATGTCTAGACGTCGGTAAAATTCCGAAGGCCTGGAAAAACGCAATAATAATTCTAATACACAAAAAGGGAGACACAAAAGACGTAAAGAATTACCGACCTATAAGCCTCCTCTCAGTAATCTATAAACTGTTCACAAAAATCATCACAGCCCGTACCACCGATACATTAGATTCGAAACAACCCAGGGAACAGGCAGGGTTCCGCAGTGGATTCTCAACTACAGACCATATCCACACACTAGCTCAAATAAGGGAGAAAACAAACGAATATTGGAAGCCCCTGTGTATGGCAT
>NW_028234412.1:36072713-36077713 GCF_977035675.1 Penaeus japonicus
ATTAGATGTAATGTGTAGTTTGCTGTAAAATGACTTCAAAGAAAGTTATATCGCATGTTTCAATTCTTTCTATAATGCTATATAATTCTTATTGTCATTCGTTTGTATTATCGAATTCTATATTTGTATGTAAACTACATGAGTGAATGTTCGTAAAGTATTTCAAGGAATATTCCATTTATAACCCCCCCTCCCCGTCATCCCGAACGTGCGCGTAGCGTGGGACGACCGCCATAGCGCGCCGCGTCCCCTCCCCTCCCCCCATCCCCCGTTACATGACCCTTGGGACAGATGTCAGGTCACAGACTTTCCCCTCCCCCCCCCTGTGTGTATCCCCCCTCTACCCTCCCTCCTCGACGTTCAAACAGGAATAGAAATATCGTACGCTTGTTTTTTATTTCATAAGCAAGGCTTACATGGTACAATGATGAAACTTTCAGAAAGGCTTGGCATATCTTCACAACCAACATATCTTCACAACCGTGTGGGTATTGTTACATAATCAGATAAGGTTCATCTGGGTTTGTTAGATCTTCGCAATCATGTTATAAGAGAGATAAGGCGTACTATTTTCTTTTTGCCTTTCATTTTTTATATTCATAATAACCAAATGGAATTGGGAAAATGAATTATGCTTTCTCCTTTTGTTATTCATATTAATTAGCTACAATCCAATATCATTCTCAATTGGTTCGTATTTGGTATATTTTAAATTGTCTCATTAAAGTAACGAATTCGAACTTTATACATTTTCTTCATGTATCATATATATTAGTTAAGCTTAAGCAAGTCACATGTCGAAGAAACGCAATTATCCATAAAAGATTTTCCCGACATAGAGATAAAGAGATAGAGTTGCCATAATTCGTGTCGTTTCGCTGTGAATCTTCTCCGAAGGGTCAATTATTGCTTAACTATTCCCGACTCAGATCAATTTCATGACTATCATCCTTTTTTTCATCTCTTGTATGATTCTGGTGCGAATTCATTCTTTTCGCATAAGCTATAACTTCGCTGGTTAAAAGCACTTTAGTGCAAAGTGATTCCCTAAATACAGCCACAGACGCTTACGGTTGCAGTAGGACGGTTGCACTTGCAGCGAGCCAACTATCCGATTGAAGATTGGACAGATCAATCTTGATCAGTTCATAATTATTATCATTATTCATTCATCATATGGATATTTGCATATGTCAAGTGCCACTTTATCATCCTCTACGTGGTTGATGTTATAACTAGCTAATTCTCACGAAAGCACTAATATTAAGTGTTAATTCCACTACAGTATTTATTTCATACTATACTTTTATTTTATAAATACTAAATATATATACATATATATATATATATACATATATATACACATATATATATATATATATATATATATATATATATATATATATATATATATATATATATATATATACTGTATATATATACCACACACACACATATATAAAAATATAGAATATATATATATATATATATATATATAAAACCTATATTTATGCACTCACCCCTTCCCCACTTTCTGTTCGTCTTTCTTTTTTTTCCCCTTTGGCTCAGTATGTATAAGGTTATCAAGCAGATATGTGGAACGCCAAGAATCACAGACCGAGGCCCGGTATACAGTCGCCCAAGACACTACGGGAGCTCAGCAGTAGCAGATGCCTAAAACACCCAGAAAAGAGAGCATAGAGGGTAGCACCTGTTGAAAGACAGCCGGACACCTTCAATTAATAGCGTGGAAGGCCGGTCTCTAAAATAACCGAAAAGCAGCAGCTAAGGACAGAAGAATACAGAAAACGAAGTAACAAGTACGTCATGGTATCAATGAGGACACATGAACATCGCCACCAGAGTTTGAGGTTGACCTGAACCATAAAAGGCCAGACAAGTCTACCCTTCAGGGACGATTTCAGCTAATATTTTGTTGTTTGTAATACTATACAAATTGAGGGCGACTTGGTTAATAGGTGGCCGAGCAATATGTGAGCTGTACTTCAAGTGCCACATGAGGACAGGCTGTTTTCTGACATGGCTACCGTATGGTGCTCTGGCATACTCACGTGGAACAAGGAATAAACCTGACTAGGAATTTATCCATAACCGACCAGCGGGTCAGGTATAAAAGTTGACCTAAGGGTCAGTCAGACTCGCCACCCAACCTCTCCCACTCTCCTCTCTATCACCCCCACCCCCACCCTCACCCGTCTATGAGTTACTGTACTTCGACCTCACCCCCATCTCATTATCCTCTCGTGCCGTGAGTGACCCACATCCTAATCCTTACCTCACATCTCACTGGTTTCGGATTTCCGTCACGTGACACCTGCCGCTTGCACCCGTGCCATGACCGCGGCTCCTTTAACGGAAGGAGTGAACAACTCGCGAGCCGGGGAGGAGGTGTCACGGCCAGTGTTGATAATCCCGACGTGGTGACGAGCGCCAGAGCACATCACCCCGGAAGTCCTGCCGCCGACGAGGAGAAATCCTCGCTCGACGCGGGCGGGGGGGATAGCCTCTCGCGCTCGCACTCGTGCTTCATCCTCTGTCTCGAAGGTTAGCCGAGGGAACCACGGTAGTCGCGGCCGAAGGGCTGCGCACGGTGGAGCCCAGATGGCGCCCGAGAGACCGCCTCCACACCTTCCCCTCCACCCTCGTTAGCCGAGTACACCTCTTACCTGGCCGGGCCCGCTCGCGCGGCTCACCTGGCCAGGTAAACAGTGTGTACAGATGGCGCGGGGCTTCCTCCCCCGACCTTTTCCCCCTTTCCACCGCCCTGTCAGCTATCTCCCCAACTATTACCCTGCGTGCTGGGTCAAGCCCCGGCTCTTTCTCTCTCACTATTATCATCTTTCTCTCCCCCCCCTTTATCCTTCCCCTATCCCGTCTTCCATCCCCCCGGCAACGGGTCTTCCCTTCCAAGTTGATGATGATGAGTCAGACTCACACACTCGATATCCGACGGGAAGGTAGTTACTGCTCCACCTGCTTCTGCCGTGAAACACAACTGCCTGACAAGAGACGTCCGACAAGTCATTGCTACCTAGACAGATAATCACAATATTATCTGGGCCATTATCCATCAATAAAGGAATCAAGAACCACCAGACTTTGGTTATAACCTTTTGTGAGTACATATCACAATTCCAAAAGGCCAGCTTGAGATGAATTAAGCAGCCTAATTGACATTTGTTGATAAGCATCAGTGATAATCATTTAGTTAAACTAATGCAAATGCTTTGTATCCGTAGGTGATTGTATGGATACCCATGTATTTGGAAACATAAAACAAACATGTACATCAAAAATATCAGAGAGGTTTTGAATAGAACTGGAGCTTTATAAGTAATTTTTCTGGTGTTGCTGAATTTACTTTAAATGATTTCATTGGATATGTTTGTCCATTAAGTGCGAAAATTTCTTCTTTAATTGTAGCATTTGCAACTGTATCACTAAAAATATCACGATAATGCCGTTATAGGTGTATCATAAGCACTTATTATTGATTACCTATTTACACATTGTCACATCTATAAACACAAAGTAAAAGCCAAAATTAACGTATAATTTATGCTCTTTCAAAAATTCTAGCATGGAGATTATCCTTCTTAACTATAAACCTCTTCAAACAATAAGCAACAGACCAGACAAGGTGACTCTCTGCACGTCAAAACATCACGCATGGAAACGGACAAGACAAATGCAAATCCGTGATCCCATGACCTGGAACCATCTAATATAAAAATATATATTTCTGGCCCGAACCCCCTCCCCCTTCAAAAAAAGAAGAGACCATCTAAATTATCAATGACATCAGCCACTATAAACGAATCCAATCTTAGCTCTTTCTCTCTCTCTCTCTCTCTCTCTCTCTCTCTCTCTCTCTCTCTCTCTCTCTCTCTCTCTCTCTCTCTCTCTCTCTCTCTCTCGCTCTCTGTCTCTCTCTCTCTCTCTCTCTCTCTTCAGACTCCGCACCGTAATACAAAAATAAATAACAGAAGCTTAAAAGTTAGTTAAGACATGATTTTACTTCAGTTAGGAAATAGCCCCGAGTTCTTTCAAAAACGAAAGGATATTAGTACAGCTATATAACCCGATTGTAAAAGATCTCTCTACATGTAAGTAGTTTTTAACAAGTGGATTCGATGTTGGCAAAGAAAAATAAAGTAGTTTGAGTTATTCCGAGCTATGCTACGACGAACTAGATATGATTAGACTAGACTTTGTCAAATTTGTCTATGAAAAATCCTGGATAATGATGAAAATAAATCAGCTGAAGGTACTTTGATTTTATGGAATATTGAATACAAGGAAATCCCTAATCATTAGTATTTTAGATTATAACTCTAACGGAACATATTTTATTGAGGCATTTGAGATATTTATAGAAGTGAGCAGAATGATGCCAAAACTTATAAGATTTGGTATATAAAATTGTATATACAATTTTTGGTATATAAGATTTATAAATATAAAACTAGAAGAAAAAAAAATAAGTTGGAAGACGGAAAAATACTCAATAAGAATATTAGCGCATTCGTTCAAATGTTTGCTGATATTCTGATCCTATCAAATACGGTACGACGGTTCTAAAAGAAACAACCTATTCTTATTTCAAATTAAAGATGATATCAGAGAAAGCAGGCTGCATGACAACTGTTCTAACTCTGCTACATATATCTTTTATTTTCTTCCACAACGGCTAGAAAAGAAAGAAAGAAAGAAAGAAAAATATACGTATATATATATATATATATATATATATATATATATATATATATATATATATATATATATATATATATCGCCACTTATGATTTAGAATAAATATTGTTGCATGATTAATCTAGATTTGATTTATGATGATTAAAGAAGCTGTTATGCACAATCATGAGAGATTATAAGTGACAAGCCACTCCCGACGAGTTATGGTCCTGAATCAAGGGCTAGGGACACGGGGACAAATTAATTGCGTTGCATTGAAATTTACG
>NW_028234412.1:36105213-36107713 GCF_977035675.1 Penaeus japonicus
CACACACACACACACACACACACACGCCACGGTTCTTAGGAATAGCCCTCACACGAGAAGAACCTATCGTTTCTTCTGAAGGTGAAAAAGAAGTATTGGTAAGATCGTAGGTTGTGAAGGATATTTATTGCTTTTCCATTATCTTCCACGACATGCTATCTCTGGCTGCGTCTTGCTAGGGTATTCCATAAAGGATAAAGTTTCCATTTCAACTAGTATTCGACTCCAAACAAGAATATACCATAGGCATCAGTTTCTATTACACTTCTTCTCTGTCGCTGCGCATTCTTCATTCTAGTATGTGTATGTATATATACATTTTTTTTTTTCTCTCTCTCTTTTTTTCTTTTGGGTCAATGCTTAGATTTATGGATGGTCTTATCTCCAACTTGGTTCTTTTGTCGGTGGGTTTTCTTTCGTGAAACATTATTTGTTCACTGGTCTGTCTTTTTGTCCTTATGGTTTTGATTTCTTGTAACGAAAAACGAAAAGAAAAGAAAAAAAAAAAACATCTGATGTAATACCATTATTTTTCCTCATTAGAATAATCCTCGCCGCTTTTTATGCTGCCTTTTGTTAGTATTTTATCATTCTCGAATTATCTCTATTATGTTTATTATCCTTGTTATTGTTGTTACTATCAATATTATTATTATCCTTATTGCCATTGTTATCATTATAATTGGTATGATAATAATAACTACAATTATCATTGTTGCTTTAATCATTACTATCTGTACAAGTTTATTCTTATTAGAATTGTCAATATCATTACTATCATTATTATCGTTGTTATTATCATCATCATTATCATTATGATTGCCATGTTTGTTATCGTCATCATTATTATTATCAGCATTATTACTGCTGCTATCATTATTATCTTTGTTATTGTTGTTATTCCTATCATCTTCATTACCATTATTATATATAATTTTCATTGTTATCGTTCTTCTTATTATCATTATAATCATTATCATTATCATTATCCTTATTAATATTACTATTATCATTATTATTATCTTTATTATCATTATGATTATTATTACTATTACTATCATTATTATTATCATTATCATTATTATCATTACTATTACTATCATTATCATTATTATTATTACCATTATCAGCATTATTATTATTATCATTAATATCATATATTTTCATAATTATCATTATTAGCATAATCATTATTGTTATAATTATCATTTATCAACATCATTAATTTCATAAAGATTATTATTGTTTCCTTACTGTTATTGGTTATGATGATAATGATAATGGTGATAGTAAATTAAAGATAACAATAATAATTATGATGTTAATATGAATAAAATGAAGATGGTAATAATGATAATAATAATAGTGGTGATATTGATAATGATAACAATAACGGTGATGATGATGATAATAAGAGTGATTATGTTTATAGCAATGACAATGACTATGATGATAAGGATGAAGATAATGATATTTTTGATAATTATGATGATGATCATGATAACAAAGATAATTATGAAATGATCATGATAATTAAAACAATGACAATTATGATGATACCGCGGATGATGATGATGATGATAACGATGATGATTATGATGGAAATTATGATAATATTAGTGTTAATGGTGATAATGTGAAGTACTTTTAATAAAACGTCGAGACTTCGCCGTAATCCGTGCCCTTGGGATTACATAAATCTTTCTCCGACCCTCTTCTCCGCCCATCTCTTCGCACGGAGGGAATACCCGAGACTTTTGTCTTATTAGCGTGATTACATGGCCTGGGAGGCTTGACGAGGGCAAGGAATGGGCTTTTGGAGGACCCCTATCTTCCCCCTCCCCCCCCTCCTCTCTCTCCTCTTCCTCCCCCTCTTCCCCTCTTCCCCTCCCTCTTCCCCTCTTCCCAACCCCAAAGGCGAGACATCCTCTGTTGAATATCCGCTTTAAGGATGAAGAAGGCCCTACGGGTAGCCTTACCCTCTCTCTCCTTCTCCCTCTCTCCCTCTCCTTCTTTCTCTCTCTCTCTTTCTCTCCTTCTCCCGCTCTCTTTCTCTATCTCTCCTCCTCTCCCTCTCTCTCTCTCCTTCTCCCTTCCTCTCTTTCCCTTTCCCTCCCCTCCCCTTCTCCTCATCTCTCCCTTCCCCTCTCCCCCTACCCCTTCCCCTCTCCTCCCTCCATCTCCTTCTCCCCCTCCCCCCTCCCTCGCCCTACCTCCCTCTCCCCCTCTCTCTCCCCCTCTCCCCCTTCCACACAACACCCACGGCCAAGCCAAGCCACCCGGTTTACGGCAGTCGATGTTTCATCACTCTCCTCCTGGTACCGTTTCGGCTGTGCCTCTCGCCTCACCCTCAGCCCTTTACGCTTTTTCGCCGCCGCGGATTCACTAGTCACTTTTTTTTTTTTTTTTTTTTTTTTTTTTTTTTTTTTAGGATTTTGCCTCGGTTTATGTTTTTTTTCGTTTTTTTTCGTTTTTTTTTATCCCTTTCCGATCCTTTCAT
>NW_028234412.1:36127713-36130213 GCF_977035675.1 Penaeus japonicus
GAGCTGGAAAACGGAGACTAACTAAGAAAAAGTAGTGCCTGAGGAGGGGAAAAGGAGGAGGACGGGAGGGGGGAGGGCACACCGACAAGGGGAAACGACAAAGAGATTCTTAAATTTTGAACATCGCAAACAAGTGCAGCATAGGCCGAACACAATGGTTGTTCAGGTGCCTTGGGGTGGGGTGTGAGAGAAGGAATGAAGCGAGAAGGGGGTGGGGGAGGGGGGGGAGGGGTAATCTGTATTATGGGTGTGTGTTAACTTATTCTTGCATAGGTATTATGTATGTATGAGAGAGAGAGATAAGGATAAGGATAAGCTAAATTTTCGGAGCAGATCCTTCGCTGGATAAGAAAGAGAGAGAGGGGGCTGTATATAACTTAATGTCTCTTTATCTATATCTATATCTATATCCACATCCATATCTCTCCCTCTACATATATATATATATATATATATATATATATATATATATATATGTGTGTGTGTGTGTGTGTGTGTGCGTGTATATATGTGTGTGTGTGTGTGTGTGTGCGCGTGTATATATGTGTGTGTGTGTTTGTGTCTGTGTGTGTGTGTGTGGGTGTATGTATAAATAGATGAATTAATATACAATTATATGTGTGTGTATGTGTGTGTGTGTGTATGTGTGTGTGTGTTATGTTTGTTTATCTATAAACAAGTATATGTAGATGAATACACACATACGAACAAACATATGTATCGAGTGATATATATATGTTCACTTATGTATGCGTGCCTATAGCGTTCATACATTACATTTAAGAAAAGTAAATTCACCAACGTGTATTTCCGCAAAACAAAAGAATTTGAAAGTAATTTATTTGGGTTAGACGTCGCTTGCGCCATTCAGGTGTCAGGATTTCAGGCCGCAGGAGCCGACCCTTGCGTGGAGGTAATATCTTAAAAGAGAAATAATAATAAGATGTGAAAGCATTTTCCAAATTGCAATCAACATTTCGCCCGAGACTCTAACAACCGTGCGAGAACTTTAACGCGGTGATGTGGGGGACGGGGAGGTGAGGGGGAGGGAGGGGGTATGGGGAAGGGAGGGACTGGGAGAGGTGAGAGGGGAGGGGGGGAGACGGAGGGGGATGGGGAAGGAGGGCGGAGGGATAGGGGAGGGAGGCGGAGGAATAGGGAAAGGGGAGGGATTGGGGAGGGAGAGGGAGGTGGAGGGATAGGGAGAAGGGAGAGACAGGGGAGGGGGGAGGTAGGTCGAAGGACAGGGGAAGGAGGGAGGGGGGGGGGACGCGATATAAAGGAAGGAGGGGTGAGAACAAGCAGAGGTAGGGGAGGATGGAAACGGGAGTCGGATGGGGGGGGGGGGGTAAGCAAGAGGAGGGGAAAGGGTATGAGGGCGGACGGGAGAGGAATCATATCTAATTACTGCCCGAGGGAAATTCCTGCGTGGGAAGGAAAAGAAAGAGAGAAAGAGACATGGCGAGAGAGAGAGAAGCAAGAAAGAGAGAAAACCTGGAGACAGGGACATGAAGAAAACGAAAGAGAGGAAGAGACATGACGAGAGAGAGAAACAAGAAAGAGAGAAAAACTGGAGAATGGAAAGAGAGGAAGAGACGTGACGAGAGAGAGAAATGAGAGAGAAAACCTGGGACATGAAGAAAACGAAAGAGAGGAAGAGACAGGACGAACGAGAGAAACAAGAAAGAGAGAAAAGCTGGAGACAGGGACATCAAGAAACGAAAGAGAGGAAGAGAAATAAAAGAGAAAACCCGGAGACAGGGACATGAAGAAAACGAAAAGATGGAAGAGACATAACGAAAGAGAGAAAAGCTGGAGACAGGGACGTGAAGAAAACGAAAGAGAAGAAGAGACATAAAGAAAGAGAGAAAAGCTGGAAAAAGGAACATGAAAAAAACGAAAGAGAAGAAGAGAAATGACGAGAGAGAGAAAAAAGCCGGAGACAGGGATGTGAATGTGTGTTTAATCTGTCAGCTTGATTTCCAACACGTGGATAAACCTGACCTGTATTTTCCTACAGGGAAAAAAAAGCTGTTTTCATATGGTACTTTTCACTACCTATGTCTTATTATTTTTTTTATTTTTTTTATTTTTTTACTCTCATGAAAAACAATTATCATCAGAATTATTTCAAATGACTATTATTGCATATTGCTATCAATGAAAATGCTAATTAATAAAACTATATTATGAACTTATTAGAGGTGGAAATTATATATATGGAAATTATAAGGTATACTTTTCAAATAAAAATGGTATTAATGATGATAGTAGTCCTGAAGGAGGAAGTCGGGTGTGAGATGATAATGATGATGATGATGTTGATATTGATATTGGTGATGGCGATGATATCGAAAATACTTATAGTAATAATGTCAAAAATTATGATAAGGCTATCAATAACAGTAATGAAAATGATAATGGAAATCATAAATCATAAAAATATTGATAATAATGATAATGATAACAACACTACTGCCACCACTAATGGTAATAAGTA
>NW_028234412.1:36135213-36137713 GCF_977035675.1 Penaeus japonicus
TATATATATATATATATATATATATATATATATATATATATATATATATCTGATAATTGATATTGATGATAACAACAACATTAACGATTGCAATGATAACGTCAATAAAATGATTTATAATAGTAATAATAATAAATAATAATAATAACAATAATAATAAAAATAATATAAATAATAATGATAATAATAATAATAACAATATTAACAATAAAGATGATCACTTTAAAAAATACAACAATGATATTACAATAATGATCCCACCATTACCATCACCATAACATGGAGAAGTAGTTAGACAACCAAAATACGAACTACATAAAAGGCATTGCAACCAAACAGCCATTAAGAATTCAGTCTAGCCTCAAGCTCACCTAGAGATGCATTCTTTGACTGCTCTTCTCAGCCAATAGGAGAGCAGGAACGAGGAATTGACTCATGAATACTGATTATAGGAAGGAGCATCATGGCTTAGTGGTGATGTGATGCTGTAGACTGTCTTGCTCATGAATGGTGATGATAGTGATGAAATGAAGAATGATAATTGTGAAATGAGTTGCATTGCACGTTTAGGGAAAGATATTTTTGTAAACATGTTTTGATTTTTTTCCCTAGACTGTTAATAATGATAAAACTGTTTTACGTTTAGTGTTTTTTTTTTCTTTTTGTTTGTTTGTTTCTTGCTTTTTTTCTTTTTTGCCAATAACGACATACATGATAATAATGATAATGAAGATGATAACCACAACAATCAACCTAAAAGTTAAAATTATGATAATGTAATGAAAATGATAATAATGATGATAATAAGGATGGTGATGATGAGGAGAAGGATGATGAGGATGAGGATGATGACGAAGATGAAGATGAAGATAATACTGCTGCTGATAATAAGGATGATGATTATGAGATGATGATGAGGAGGAGGAGGATGATGGTGATGTTGATGATAATGATAATGATGTTGATAATATTGCTGCTGATAATTAAGATGGTGATGATGATGACAACGATGATGACGATAATGAAAATAACAATAGTAGCAACAACCATAATACTAGAAATGGTAAAACAACAAAAAAAGACTAATTAACATTATTAATGATAATAATAATAACAGCAATAAAATTAAAAAGATCTACCGTTTATTAGCGTTGTTTACCTTTAATGGAGTAAACAACAACTTTATAGCAAATATTACAGGATATCTGACGAAAGTAATTAGAATTCCTTAATATCACCACTGGCCAAAAAATAAAGAAATTGCTTTGATGAGGTCGCATCCGGTTATATAACTTTAAAGTTATTGCAAAAGTTTATCTTTGATCAACGGCAGGCATTTGGAAATTCTTTTGGTGAACGGTACCTCAAGGAAATCATTTTGTCATCAACATCCCGTAATATCTTTTTAGCCACATATGTGAGGCCTCTTTAATTATATGCAGCTTTATATAATGCAGAAACGTAATATGGATCACCAACACACACACACACATACACACACACATTCTCTCTCTCTCTCTCTCTCTCTCTCTCTCTCTCTCTCTCTCTCTCTCTCTCTCTCTCTCTCTCTCTCTCTCTCTCTCTCTCTCTCTCTCTCTCTCTCTCTCTGTCTCTCACTCAATTTCTCTCTCTCTCTCTCTCTCTCTCCCTCTCTCTCACTCAATTTCTCTCTCTCTCTCTCTCTCGCTTTTTCTCTCGCGAGAAGATGAATCCAATTATGTCAGTCACCGCCATTTTGTATTCAACACTGTTTTGATTAGTTTCGAAACTAATTCAAACTCTTATTTTCTTTAATGTCACTATTCCTAAACCTGTTTAGGTGTCACAAGCCAATCCGTATATGTGGCCTTCTTCAAGACAATATTAATTTTCATTCCCTCGCTTTATTGTTATTTGTTATTGACGTTTCAACAGCAGTTATTTACCTTGTTTATGTGCGTGTTTCTGAAATATCTATCCATTTTTATATTCACTGTCTTTCCTTTTATTAATGATCGTTTAGCTTATTTTCTCTTGAATTAATTTTTCCCTTCTCGGCTCCTTTTTTTTCTCTCTCTCTCTTTCTCACTCAATCTCTCTCTCACTTAATCTCTCTCTTTCTCTTTCTCTTCCTCTCTCTCTCTCTCTCTCTCTCTCTCTCTCTCTCTCTCTCTCTCTCTCTCTCTCTTTCTCTCTCTCTTTCTCTTCCTCTCTCTCTCTCTCTCTCTCTCTCTCTCTCTCTCTCTCTCTCTCTCTCTCTCTCTCTCTCTCTCTCTCTCTCTCTCTCTCTCTCTCTCTCTCTCTCTCTCTCTCTCTCCATCTATAGTCATCTCCTGTTGCTCGTACAAACCCTCTTTTATGTTTCTTTCGACTCTAAAAGCCAAAAGAAGTTTCTCACTTAAAATTTGTCTAAGGAGCAAAAATGAACTGAAATATGGAAATATATTCAAACGGCTTCTTTGAAATCCAGTCCACCGGTAAATTATGAGGTACTGCTGACTGCTATTTGACAACATGATTT
>NW_028234412.1:36155213-36160213 GCF_977035675.1 Penaeus japonicus
TATATATATATATATATATATATATATATATATATATATATATATATATATCCGTTGACAGGGAATTATGCAATATAAGAAATGTTTTAGAGGAAGTAAATCATTAAATCACATAAGAGAGAGAGATAGAGGCCCGCACACACACACGTAGGCATATATGTAGTTGTTACAATAAAATGAGGTATTTATCACGTAATATCTCTCCGGAGCAATACTCTAATGGCCCACCGTATAATATTATACATCTCTTAGGAAAATTGTAATAGAAATAATTGGACCAAGATCATTATTCTAGCAACATACTTGGAAAACCAATAATACTTGGTATATAGGAAATAGGTGCCTTCGACCCTCCCCCGTTTTTAAATTCTATTAGGGTTGATAAGCTTCAAGGTATTTCTGTTGCACGAGTCATATTATGGACATACATTTCTCAGCCAACCTTTTGCTCACGAGGGAATGCTCATCCACGTCCATTCTGCATGAGCAATTCGAGCCTGCAAGCAGAAATGCTGCCATGGCATGAAATGCTGGACCGTGTATGCGATGCATTATTCAAGCTGCAAGCAAAATTATGTCTGTAAGGCTCTCCGAGTGCTTATGAGCTCTACGATGTGATGTGAGGGCCCGTGATGAGTTCGGAGTAGGTGATGAGCTGTTGTGATGATGCTTGGAAGAGAGATGTGAGTCATGTGATGACGTGAGGAGAAATGTTAGGGTATGAGGTGGGACGTGGAGTAGATTTTTTTTTTCTTACAATCTTTGTTGTGTCTACATTTTACTAAATAAACACTCACATGTTTGAGTGAGTATGTGTGCATGCGGGCTCCCTTGCATACGTGCGTGAATGTAATTATACTTCCCCCCCCCCCACACACACACACAAACAGAGTCAGATACCCCTTTTTTATCTTTTTCGAAAACAATTCTGATATGATTAATAACTTTATGCTATTGCTATGACATTGATGATGACGGTGATCATAATAAAGAAAATAAATTTAAAAAATATATATAATTATGATGTTTTATCTTAAAAGGACACTCGATAGACAGAGAATATAAACCCTCTCCGTCTTCTTTCTTATAATAAATACTAGCATTTGTTAGTGAAGGAAGTGACAGACATGTAATGGGTAGTCCTATTGGTATTGGAAATTCTTACTCAAAGACGAATGCTGTTTTTATGCACTTTGAAGGCAAGGTGATGAGCCTGGAGTTCCCTGAATTACCTAAGGAAATGGAAAGAGAAAACAAGGCCTTAACCTAAATTGAGACCGAAAAAAAAAAAAAAATGATGCAATATGATTGTCTTCGTCATGTGCACATAGCATGGAAATTAATGCCAATTAGTTTTAAAAGGTAAAACGTGTATGTGCAAGTCATTGTCAAAAGAATGATCTGGACATTGGATTTAGGAGTGATGTATATCAAATTTCCCATTAAACAAGAAACATACACAAGTAAAGTGCCCATTAGCTGCATACATCATCTGGTCAGATGATTTAACTTGACTTTTAACATTTCACGGAGTACGTTGACTTCACGTGTATAATGCATACACAATATCAGTATTTACAACATGCGTTCCTTTCCCTTCCATGTTTGGGAAAATTCATTAACTGAAAAAAATATATATAGAAAAAAAATATATATATATACATATATATATATATATATATATATATACATATATATATATATATATGTATGTATGTACTGTATGTATGTATATATATATATATTCATATATATACATATATATATATATATATATATATATATATATATGTATGTATGTATGTACTGTATGTATGTATATATATATATATATATATATTATATATATATATATATATATATATATATATATGTATATATATATATATATACATATATATATATATATACAGTGTATATATATATACATATATACGTGTATGTATGTGTGTATATATATAATTGTCCGCTCCCCATTGCTACCAACACATCCTATAAAACAACCAAAACACAAATTATACCATATCACAGAAATAAAGAAAAAGAACGAAATCCCATTCCGTTGCACGCCCGTTAGGTGATCGATCCCCGCAAGGCACTGACACTTCGCGAGCAGCCATAAGGTTGCGAACCATTTTCACCTTCGCTTCCCCTTCTGCCGCCAGCCATGTCCTGGGGATCCCACTGTCAGATGTATAATTAATATGTGTGTGGGGGGGTGGGGGTGGGGGGGGGGGTGTTGTGTGTGTGTGTGTGTGTGTTTCTTTTCTTTTTCCATCACCTGTTCTGGGGATCCTACTGTTACTGTGACATAAATATATGTATAAATATGTATATATATATATATATATATATATATATATATATATATATATATATATATATATATATGTATATATATATATATATATATATATGTATGCATAAATATATGTATATATATATATATATATATATATATATATATATATATATATATGTTTTTATATATATAGATATATATATGTTTACATATATGTATATATATATATATATATATATATATATATATTTATATATTATATATGTATATGTATATATGTATATATATGTATATATATATATATATATATATATATATATATACATATATATATATATTATATATAATATATATATATATATATTATATATATATATATATATATTATATATCATATATATATATATATATGCATATATATATATATATATACTTTTATATATATAATATATCATATATATATATATATATATATATATATATATATACATACATATATATATATATATATATATATATATATATATATATATATATATATATATATATTTAAGTATATAGTGTGTATGTGTATATTTTTTTCCCTTTTAATTTCTGCTGCTAATGTACTTATGGCACTTATCATGCTTATGTCCACGGTTATCATCATTATTGATGTTTAATTCTGTTATATCTCAATCGTTATTTGTCTTAGATTATCCTTTTTTTTCTTTTTTTTTCTCTCTTCATCAAATATTGTTAGTTCGCCCTTGATTTTATTATTTGCATTACTATCATTAATAATTATGAGTATGATAAATCTTATCGTAATGGGAATAATATGCATAGAAATTAAATACTTGATAAAACTATAACAAAACAACTAACGATAATGAGGATAATTACGACAGCTGTAGCAATTTTAATGATTTCAGAATGATGATGATAAAGGTAATTATAGCATCGTAATGACAGAGCAAATAATGATACAGATGATTATAATGATCTAAATCGTGACAACGAACTAAAAAAAAAAAAAAAAAGAAAAAAAAAAAAAAAAAAAAAATCCCAAAGGTGATTCTTCTCCCTGATCCTTCCTCCCCCATTCTCCCCCATTCTCCCCACCTATCCCTCTTACTACTACATGAACATTAAACCACCCATCCTAAACAACACCCCCACCCCCCTTCCAAGGCAATTAATTCCCATCTTCTTGCATGGAGGTGATGTTAGCATGGCGCTCTGGTGAGTTATGCTGGTTCGTGGTTCATTTACGTTAAATACATTGTTATATCTACCAATCATAGACCTCATTACTATTCATCACCATTTAACCGCAGCGCTATTGTGGAGGCGAAATTAGGGTGCGGGCTCGTTGGCGTGTGGCTCCTAGTTCTCTGAGATGACAGGGCTGGCATATCCTCTTGGCTTCAGCGTGCTTTTGGGCTCAGACTCCAGATGGCGCTGCGATCACCTTTGGTCTGAGGGCTACAGTGGCATATTCGAAGGAATGAAGAGGGTTGAACTAAGATATGTTTTGTGTTTTTTTCTTTTTTTTTTTCTTTTTCTTTTCTTTTCTGTGCTTAGGGGGATGATTTTGTATTAGTATTAATACTAGTTAATATCGACCAGTATTCTCTCTCTCTCTCTTTCTTTCTCTCTCTCTCTCTCTCTTTCTTCCTATCTCTATCTCTCTCTCTCTCTCTCTCTCTCTCTCTCTCTCTCTCTCTCTCTCTCTCTCTCTCTCTCTCTCTCTCTCTCTCTCTCTCTCTTATCTCTCCTCTCTCTTTCTCTCTCTCTCCTCTTTCTCCTCTCTCTTTCTTTCTCTCTTTCTTCCTCTCTCTATCTCTCTCTCTCTTCCTCTCTCTCTCTCTCTTTATCTTTCTAGCTGTCTATCTCGCCTCTCTCTCTCTCTTTCTATCTCTCTCTCTCTCTCTTCCTCTCTCTCTCTTTCTCTCTCTCTCTCTCCCTCTCTCTTTCTCTCTCCTCTCTCTCTCTCTCTCTCTCTCTCTCTCTCTCTCTCTCTCTCTCTCTCTCTCCTTCTCTCTCTCTCTCTCTCTCTCTCTCTCTCTCTCTCTCTCTCTCCCTCTTCTTTTCTCTCTCTCTCTCTCTCTCTCTCTCTCTCTCTCTCTCTCTCTCTCTCTTCTCTCTCTCCTCTCTCTCTCTCTCTTCCTCTCTCTCTCTCTCTCTCTCTCTCTCTCTCTCTCTCTCTCTCTCTCTCTCTCTCTCTCTCTCTCTCTCTCTCTCTCTCTCTCTCTCTCTCTCTCTCTCTCTCTCTCTCTCTTCTCTAATAAGGATTTCTTTCTGTGTTGTAGACTTGGTCATATTAGCTCTTAGGAGAGGAAGAGGGAGAAGGATAAGGAGAGAGATAGGAAGGGAGGGAGAGGGAGGAGAAGGAGAAAGAGAGAGAGAGTCGGGAAGGGGAGGGGAAGAGAGAGGAAGAGGGAGAAGGATAAGGAGAGAGATAGGAAGTGAGGGAGAAGGAGAAAGAGAGAGAGAGTCGGGAAGGGGAGGGGAAGAGAGAGGAAGAGGGAGAAGGATAAGGAGAGAGATAGGGAGGGAGGGAGAGGGAGGAGAAGGAGAAAGAGAGAGAGAGTCGGGAAGGGGAGGGGAAGAGAGAGGAAGAGGGAGAAGGATAAGGAGAGAGATAGGGAGGGAGGGAGAGGGGGGAGAAGGAGAAAGAGAGAGAGAGTCGGGAAGGGGAGGGGGAGAGAGAGGA
>NW_028234412.1:36220213-36222713 GCF_977035675.1 Penaeus japonicus
GAACCATAGAAGTCAAGATATATATACATTTTTTTTTAAGTCGCAAATAACTACGAGCAGATTTTTTCTTTTTCTTTGTGAAATACGACTTATGTATTTACTGATATTTAGTTATCTACCTAATAATCAGTGGGATAAGAATTTTCCAGTAAAAATATTTGAATAATATATGCAAAAAGGGGCCTTTGCATTTATGTTTTTAATTACTCTTGTTATAAGAATGAAATAAAAGAGCTATGTAGTATTGTAGTTTTATTTCATACTTCTGCAGTATTTGTTGCTGTTTTTCTCCAGATTTTGTGGCCTGAAGTTGCAAATATTGCTTTGCATCACCTAAAAATGAAATTATTTCATCTGCAACCCTATTAAAGTCACTTGCAACACTTTCTGCAGATGCTCGAACTGTGTCACAAGTCTTGGAGAATTCCTTTCTAATTTCATTCGCCTGTAAGAGTTGGGCATCATGGAGCTTTTTGTTATTCAGCCTAATATCCCTGTAGCATTCCTCCCTCTCTGAGGCTTGGTTCCTCTTTTTGCCCTTCCTGTGAGTTGTTGAAGAAGGTGGCCGTTCAGCTGGGTTGGAGGGTGATGAAATGATTGAAGGAGATGGTGGTTCACCACAGGCAGATGTTGCTGGAACTGGGTTCAGTGGTGAAGCTGTTGACAGAGAGAGTTTTCAAGGAAGTAAAGGAGGTCCTAGAGGGCTTGGAGTTGCAGGGGGTATAGCAAAGTCCTGTTGTCTGGATGAAGGACTTTCATCAACATTCTGAAATTGACATCAATGAAGAAATGGTAGCGATTAAACATTTTAAAGTCTGTTTCTACATAGTTACATATGTGGGTGGGTGACAGGCATACAAATATTTGGCGTAGCTGATTCTGAATCATATCAAAGAATGTAGATGAAACGCTGACATAAGAAAATATAATTCCAATATTGCAACTGCTTATTTTTTATTCCTAAGCTGATTTTTGTTTGCTTATGCCTCGTGTTTATTCATGAGTAATCCCTTAATATAATTCAAATAAATTATCCTTTATCATATGTATGTTTAAAATAACAAACACGCAGAAAACGTTTAATATTACTTACGTTGCGCGTATGTACTCCCAAGCTCGCTTTAGCTGAGTTGATGACCTTCCAGCGGAGTCTGGATAGATGGCATTAAAGCTGGCAGATATGCTCTCCCATGCTTGCTGCTTGCGATTGATGCTCCTAGGGTCGTACTTTTTTTAGTTTATGCTGTGGCTATGGTCAGCGAGGAGAGAAATCAATATTTTTCTCTGATCTTCCGTGAGCGAACTAGTTTTATCCTTCCCGCTCGTCATGGTTGTTCGATCATTTGGCGCACTTTCTGCGTACGCAGGGCTACCAACTGTCGGGCCGCCCGAAAACATTTTGGGGCCGGCCCACTGCACTATTTTGACGTTTGAAAAAATCGATTTAAGTTTTCTGGCCAGCCCCACGCAATTTATTTACGGTTTGGTAACGCCCAAAACCATGATGTATGAAAAAATGGCCCATAGGCGAGACAAAGTAAATTTCCTTTAACGAACTCCATTTTCATTTTCGGGTTGGTAAGGGGCTTTTTTTTCTTTCTTTCTTTTTTTTTTTTACTTGCAAACGTGTTTTTTTTCTCTCTCTTTTTAACTTGCAAACGGCCCTTTCCAACCCAAAAATGAACAATCAGAAAAGAAATTTACTTGGACTCGTAGCCATCCTAACAAAAAAAACAAAAAAAAAGCGATCGGCTAACCCTTCCCAGATACGTTACTAATTGAAATCATTACAACAAAACACAAAACGGTTCTTCTCTAATTACAAAAAAACAGTTCAATGAACCGACTGTATTTTGTTTCATACCATAGCGGGTTTTGCAGTCACTCTCGATCTGTTGACGGCATTGAGTTTTCGAATATATAAACATGGCGTGAATCATCAAAACCTGCACTCTAATTAAGAACTTGATGTGTCAAAAGTCAACTTTAACATTACTGTATACATCTAGGACAGACAGGTGAAGGAATTGCCAGCATATTTAGTGTCCAATCAGCTGTTATTACTCCCATTTTAAAATATTCATTAAATATGAGGAAACTTATTAAAATGTATTTCATCATGATATTGTCAGCATCCTTTAATGTACCTAGTGTATTTAGAATTATTAACAATATATGGTTGATAATTTACTCAGTAATAAACTTATTTAGGATCTGAGTCTTCCTGCATATGATTCCGTTTTTTTTTTAATATGTCCTTGTATATAACGCAATAAAATCTATGTACATTTGATTATATTTGAAACTCATGCTATCAATTAACTGTTCAGAATAAGACCGCATGAAGCGATTCTGTGGTTTCCATTCTTTATATACTGGTAAAGGCCAACAAACCTCCCATCCCCCTGGCATATTGTGTAGCATCAGGAAATGAAGCACTGCAGCAGCTTGGTTGTGTGAATCAAGTTGAGGAAGTGGAGGAGGAGGTCCGTCTGCCACG
>NW_028234412.1:36247713-36250213 GCF_977035675.1 Penaeus japonicus
AGAAAAAAAAAAGGGGGGGGAGGGGAGAGGGGCGGAATCAATTCAATTATGAACTTTTTGTTATTCATCTCAGGTTTAATACTCTGTTGCAATAGCTGGCAAGGTAAATCTTAAGAACATGGATTAGACGAGAGATTTAACTCTAAGTTCCTATAGGAAATTGAACAAGAAGGATCATCTCACGGAAGATGATTTTCTTCGTAAATGTGGAAGAGGAATTTCTTTTTAATATCGGGACAGGAGGTGGAGACTGGAGTGCAACACATGTAACCGTGTAAACAGTCCTTGGGAAATGTACTTGAGATTAAGTAAGAAACGTAAATATATGCCTGTGAACTGTAATTAGTCTGATATATGTATATATATATATATATATATATATATATATATATATATATATATATATATATATATTTATATTTATATATATTTACATATATATGTATATATATATATAAATACATACATATATATATATATATATATATATATATATATATATGTATATATATATATTCATTTATATATATATACATATTTTTTTCTGTATATGTGAGTGTGTGCGTGTGTGTGTATTTTTGCACGTGCGTGCGCGTATGTGTGTGCATGCGTGCGTGTGTGCGTGTATGTGTTTGTGTGTGCGTGCGTGCGTGCGTGTGTGTGTGTGTGTGTGTGTGTGTGTGTGCGTGCGATTTGTTGGAATTAGCAGTTGTTCTACTGAAAGAAAGACTGGAGCTGGTAAGAATATGGAATCTGTTGCAAGACTATGAACTGAGAATTTACTTAGGCTCGCACATAGTAATACAAAAAACGTCGAATCTGAGGCAGATAGAATTAGAGGGCAGAGTAAAATGAAAACTTCAATCTGTTCTTGCCATAAACGACAGAAAGGAAATCCTTCTTGGAAACCCTTTCAATGGAACATCCCCCGCTGCTATTGCATCCCCAGCACTAGCTTCTTCGCTCGCTCCTGTGAGGTCTCGAGTGTCAAAGCTTCAACCGTGACTGGACCAGCGTCCCGAAAATGTCATTTGACTTATTTCCTTATATTTTGACACCTCACAGAATTCCGATATTCTTAAGTGTATCTCCTCCGCACTGACTGTGCTTGCAGCCCACGCCTCTTTCTCCTGTTCGAAAAAATCATGGCAAGTGAAATGCAGCTGCACAACACTTCGAGGGAGTGGTTCTCTATTCAGAAGTATTTTATAAACACCTTTTTTTTCTTTTTTTGTCCATTCAATTCTTTTTTTTTTTTTTTACACAAAGACAACCCCACAAGAGGTCAAGTATCTCATTCCTTGACTATTCTTGTAAAAGGATTTGATTGAGATATCAGGCTCCATTGTTTTTTTTTTTTTTTTTTCTTCTTTTTTTTTTTTTTTTCTTTTTTTTCTTTTAATTCTAATTGCTAAATATGCCGCTTTACACGTCCACTGTATTGTTTTTCTGCCTCCTAACCTTCCTCCCTTTCTATTTCCTATTCTTTCTCCTCGCCATCTCCTCCCCGTCTCTCTCCTTTTCTTTCTTCCTACTCCCTTCCCCCTCTCCTCCTCATCTTTTATGTGAGAGAGAGAGGGACAGAGGGAGAGGGAGTGAGGGATAGAGAGAGAGAGAGAGAGAGAGAGAGAGAGAGAGAGAGAGAGAGAGAGAGAGAGAGAGAGAGAGAGAGAGAGAGAGAGAGAGAGAGAAAGAGATTGAGACAGACAGAGAAAGAAAAAATAATCCTTTTTTTTCCAGCTATATTTCAGCTACTCTTACGAAGAACCAAAAATCATCCTCTGATTTAACTTCTCCTTCATAAGATTCTCATACAGCTTTCTTCTTCTGAATGCTGACGTTCCTTGCTCTTATATATATATATGTTATGCATTTCATCTCTCTAAGTTACGATTTCGCGTTTACTGCGTTAGATAAAGTCTTGCCTCCATACTATGAATAACCCAAGTTTCTCCAAGATAGGATTCCAGACTCCCTTTTTTTTTTTTTTTTTTTTTTTTTTTTTTGCTAAAGATAGATTCTTACTCTTCGCTTTTCTTCTTCTTATCTGACCGGTTTAAGGGCAGATTATATAAGATTATCTAGCAATCTTATAGTTTATCATTTTTCCCCTCCACTGTTTTCGTATTGCAACCAAATAATTCATAGACTTTAAAATCTGCCAAATGTGCTAGTGTTCATGACTTTATCCCAGGGATGTTCAACCAATTGCTTTTCTTGCTGTGATTTTCTTTTCTTTTCGTTTTTTTACTTTTCTTCGCCTATCCGATTTTTTTTTATCAACTATCCATAAATTATTGCAACCTTCTAAAAAAAAACAGATAAATAAATAAATAAATGTGTATAGAATATGAATAATAAGAAGCACTGAAGATCCTCAGTGCATCAGTTCAGGTCAGTAAGATTTGCAATGACAAATTGCATCCACTTGTTAACATGATTCCCGACACAGACACTGCAATTCTTGGTCTTTCACTTAATCTATTACAGACGTGCATGG
>NW_028234412.1:36255213-36260213 GCF_977035675.1 Penaeus japonicus
AGAGAGACAGAGAGAGAGAGAGAGCATGTGTAGGGGGGGGGGAGGTGAGGGAGTCTTTGCATTGCGAAGATCATGCTTTATATATATACTGTACATCTATACACACACACACACACACACACACACACACACACACACATACACATACACACACACACATATATATATATATGTACATATATATGTGTGTGTGTAATAAAGATGTATATTCGCAAGGAAACACCAAAAGAAAGATCTCTTCCTTTAGGGATATGAAGGTGACAGAAGGGAGAGTGTTTTGGGTGAAGAAAAAAAATAATAATAAAAAATGACGAAAGAGTTTATGGAAGGCGAGTTATAGATGAGTAGGATGATGTTGCCTTGTTTGTGAGAGGGAAGGAAATGGGTTGTTTCGCGAGGAAGACATTTCCTTTAGAAAAGAAGAGTTTCTTTGGCGAGTGTGAGGAGTTTGTGTCAGCGTCCATGCAGGAGGGAATCTTTTCGGTAAATTTTAAATGATTTTTTGGACTTTATCTACATGGTGTTAACAAAAGGTAATTGTCAATTTGAGGGATGGGAAGGAATCTTTTCAGTAAATTTTTAAAGAGGATTTGACTCTATCTACGTGGTGTCAGCAAAATGTTGTTTTCAATATGAAGGGTATGAGACTGACCTGTCTATTACTGGTACAGGTGAAAGTTTGTTATTTAGAAAGGCACCAGACGAAAAAGCTTTTCAAAGTTGTCAAGGAGACGAATGTATATCGTGTCAGTTTCATACTGGCATAGAGAACATAGACGTCTGTGTTTGTTTTTCCTTACCTTAGGGAAAGCCAAGAGTATGTGTGGGATCTGATAGTCGTGTAAATGTTATTTATTTTCCCATTTTCAATGATTTCCTCCTACTGGGCAGTGAACTCGATCATAACATTTATGAAATTATATATAGAGATACAATCTAATTCTGTATATTTGGAGAATGTGATATTGTATATCAATCCCTAGAAATATCTGAGAAATATTTGTCGACAAATAACGATAAAGCATGTAACCTAATACAACAGAATCAAATTAATTTTCAACTATGGATAAAAAAGTTGGCTGTATATAGATGCTAATATTTTATATGGATGAAATATTTGATCCTCTTCCTAATTAAAGCATTGTTCAGAAATTGGTTTCCTTTTGCAATGGGTAAAATGAAGATAAGTTCATTAGGAAGCTAATATAAGTACAAAAATTATATTCCTTAATATATATGACGAAAATATGGAAGCGAGATCGGCTACTAACTTGGATAAAGAAATGCCATAAGCCATTAGTTAATTAGACAAGAGGCTAGAATAGTTACTTTTGCCTAGCTATATGATTTATTGCTAAATAAATGAAAACGGGAGCCGATGCACGATTCCATGCCAAACCAAGAGCGCCATTCTGACAAAATTTGATAACTGTGATCTGCTCTCCGATTTTAAAATTGTCATTAAGAAAAAACCCATTATGAGTCTTGAGAAAAAAATAAAATCAACAATTGCCTCAGCAGACACTCAAATAACACAGATGGCACTCGTCTCAATTTTGCAGTTTGAAGGAAGACATATTGTTGAAGTGGCAAAGATTTTAAAAAGAATTCATGATAAATGGACATACACACCACCCTTTTCAAGACCACACAGAAGCACAATTTCAATGTCAATGAACTCTGCAATTTGCATGTAAAGACTTTACCAGCAAGTGTTTAACGAGAGAATATCCTGCTCACCCTTATTTCAACAGTAGTGCTGTGTATATTATACAGAACACCAAAATTCCAAGAAGTATATGTTCAAGAGCGCTCGACGAAGCTCTATTTTTTCTTTTCTTTTCTTTCCTTTCTCAGACTTCCGTGTTGCTTGATTGCCATGTAGAGAGGATGGAGAGGGATAAAAGAAGATAAGGTTAGAAAAGGAATGTTTAGGCGAGAGGGATAGAAGTGGGAATACGACGAATACATATATACGAGACCTCTACTAAGGCAAGGAGAAGAAATTCAAGAGGGAAAAGTGCATTACGGTTTTAACTTCATGTAGAAGAGTTACTCCAAATTTCTTTGTAATATTCCCTTTGTAAACATTTGGCTCATTCTCAACCCAACCTAACTTCTGTATAACAATCATCACTATTATTTTCCCATGTGAAAAAATGTGATTGACTTTGCAAAGGATCTTATAGACTGATACTTGTATAAACTTCATATTACCTCATAATGTGGATTACACTCTTTGTAATGGAAGTAATGCGGTTTTATGGGATGACACAAATAGTCTTATGTTGAAGTTTCGTAATGGCGGCCAACCACCTTAATGTGGGGATGCAATTAGTGTATTTAAATTTATGTGCATGGTTAACCTTCTCTCACTGTACTTATGTATGTTTCTTATATATATATATATATATATATATATATATATATATATATATATATATATGTATGTATATATACATATATATAAATATATATACATACATATATATAAATATATATACATACATATATATAAATATATATACATACATATATATAAATATATATAGATACATATATATACATACATATATATGTATATATATTAATAGTAATAATGTATTAATAAAGATATCATTCGGTTAAAACGCCATTCCATAACTGAAACCGTATTAATGGAAAACGCAATTAAGAAAATTAAGTTACAAATTCATTCCTTGCTAATTTGGCATCTCAAATTGGACAATATAAGTGTTATCAATGTTACCGGACCCTATCCGATGGTGTTACCTTACATAACCATTCGATTTGAATAACCCTGTCATCACACAGAACATAGTTGGGAAATTTGTAAAAAAAAAAGAAAAAAAAAGAAAAAAAAACACTTTAAAATCATATATAGTATACATTGTTTGTTCATACTCGACCGTATGTAAGTATGCACACAAACATAGTACCATCTTGTTGCTTTCAAAAGGCAGTAACAAGATCGGGTTGATGGATGGATTTTATAATGAAATTACACTGCTTTCTGACTACTGATGTTAATGCTGAATGAACAATAATTATATTTTTTCATGGACAGCATCATCAACTATCCACCTACCGCTGCCGCTCACTCTAAATATGTGTATATGTAAAGAAGGGTGTTTCAATAATTTTCGATTTTCCAAGAATTGCTGAAAGTAATATAGATAAAAAAAATTGATTGAAAAGTAACCGCTTGTGATTTTTTAAGTCTCGAAATGCAGTTTTTCCCCATTATAATAGTCGATTTCACGATTTCATTTTCTGTTTAAATATGTATATTGATTTTCAGTATAGCGCTTAATAGACCGGCCAAAACGCTAACTATTTGTTTATACAATTAAATTTGGAATTTGTCTATTAAAAAAGTTCAAGATTCTCAATATTATTTGTAAGAAATATTGCATACACTTCATTCCTTACCACTAACAACTTCAGACACATTACATCACATAACCCTTGTTCACACTGTCTGTCAACATCACATAACCCTTGTTCACACTGTCTGTTATGCCTTCGACTGCGCTGTTCTGAAGTTTGTGCCAAATTCCCGATTCTGTCAATCAACCTCTCCCGGTTTGGATTATGAAGTGGCACTAGTTGACTCCCTGCCATCCATTACAAAATGAAACGAACTTCAGTACTATGTCTGAATCGGGAGGATAATCGTATATTTCATGCATATGAAAATAAGGGTATCTGTGTGGAGCTAATTTTCTATAGCCATAGTGTAGAATTAATTTAATTCTATGATACTGAGTTACATTTTCCGCCGGTTTCTTGACTCACATATTTCTCTAAGTTATTGAAACTTCTTGGAAGTGATATATTATATTACATTTTCCAAATAACTGGGATTATATTGTGTGTGTATATACGAAACGGATATTTCATAAATGTTGATATCGAGTTGACCGCTCAGTAATAATAATAATAATAATAATAATAATAATAAAAAAATCGTTGAAAATACGAAACTAAATTTACACGACCATCATATAACACAATTATGATTGGCTTCTATTAAGGTGAAGAAAAACAAACAGAATTCTGCGCTCTTTATCCCAGTATGTGACCGATACGATTTGATTTCGTCTTCTTGACAATTTTGAAAAGCTTTCTCGTCTGGTGCCTTTCTACATAACAAACTTTCACCTGTATCAGTAATAGACAGGTCAGTCTCATACCCTTCATATTGAAAACAACATTTTGCTGACACCACGTAGATAAGAGTCAAATCCTTTATCAAAAAAAATACTGAGAAGATTCCTACCTACGCGTACACTGACAGTCTCCCATCCATCAAATGGACAACTACCTTTCGTTAACACCACGTAGATAAAGTCCAAAAAATCATTTAAAATTTACCGAAAAGATTCCCTCCTTCATGTACGCTGACACAGACTTCTCACACTCGCCAAGGAAACTTTTTTTCTGAAGGAAATGTCTTCGTCACAAAACAACCCGTTTCCTTCCCTCTCACAAACAAGGCAACATCATCCTACTCTTCTACATCTCGCCTTCCATAAACTCTTTCATCAAATTTTTCATCTTTTTTTTTTTTTTTTCACACCAAACACTCTTCCTTCTGTCGCCTTCGGTTGAAATATCTCATTCTCCCCTTAATGAACAGTCTTGCCTTCATATCCCTGAATGAAGAGATCTTTCGTTTGTTGTTTCCTTACGAATTATACTTTTTTTATATATTAAAAAAGCAAAATCTACGTAGGTTCTTCGTAATACAAAGACTCCCCCCCCCTACACACTCACACACACACACACACACACACACACACACACACACACACACACACACACACACACACACACACACACACACACACACACACACGTCAAAAACGGGTTCCTGGCATATACGGTTTGAAATCTTTAGACTGGGATAGATTATAGTCTCAGGCTGAAGGAGAGACATAAGGCTATGTACCTTTCCTTCTTTATTTATTTAATACAAAAACAAAACAAAAAAAAAA
>NW_028234412.1:36342713-36345213 GCF_977035675.1 Penaeus japonicus
ATCTCAGTTCTTTAAAAGTCCCCACGCACAACCACGTCTAAGTGAAGACACACTTTTTCCTCATCTTCAGTACGCTCTGCTTTGATCATTAGCCGGCGGGAATATAGAAGAAAGGGAATCCCTGTGAAGCTTGAGCCTCCTTTATGAGTTTCTCTTGTTGTTTATCTTATATTTATTTATTTATATAAATCTCTGATGTGCTAGATATGTGTTTATTTTTCTTACTGTTTTTCCCGATTTTAGGAGTCTTCACAGCGGTTCATCTTCCTCTGTTATCTGCATTCTCTTCGGTCAGACCAGATGCTCTCACATCTTCTCTAACTACATCCATTAATCTCTTCCTAGGCCTTCCTTTCTTTCTTCCTCCCGATGGTTTCATACCTAACATCCTCTTCTCGTTTTGTTTCTCGTCTCTCCTCATTACATGCTAAACCTGTTCCAAATGTGATGTTCGACCTATATATTAATTTCTGATCTTATCCCTTCTCATTAACCCCACTGAGAACCTTACCGTCCTCATCTCTACGTCTTGCCTCTTGGTTAGAGCTATTGTCTTCAATCCATAGAGAATGGTTGGTGTTACTGCCATCCTATAAGCCTATTCTTACAAAGTTGCAGATATTCTTTTGTCATAGATTACTCCCGACACTCTTCTCGAGCACTTTGACCCTGCTTCCATTCTCTTCCCCATCTCCCAAAAGTACTCATCATAGCTTTTCACCATCGATCCCAAATATTTAAAATCATCCACCATTTTCCCTTTCGTGCCTTGCATTCGCATTGCATTTCTACCATCCATCTCGTTCGCACACATGTACTCTGGCCTACTTCGGTAGACATTTTGCCACCTCTCCAGTTTTGCTTCAACCTCTTCTGTAGTATCTCTACAGATCAATGTTGTCGGCAAATAACATAGATCATTGATATTCCTGTGTAATACCATCAGTCAGGCTGTTCATAATCATTGCAAACAGGAAAGGGCCTAGAGCTGATCCCTGGTGTAATCCAACTTAACTAAACCCTTCCGTTATTTCAACCGCACACCTCACTGCTGTTAGAGTGTTCTCGTACCTATCCTGCACTACAGTCCCATATTTCTCGATCACTTCAGACTTCCTCATACCATAGGACAATTCATCTCTTGCCACCTTATCATACAGTTTTTCTGGGTCCATAAATACACAGTGCAGCTCTTTCTGGCCTTCCCTATACTTTTCTATCACCATTCGCAAAGCAAACACGTCACCTGATGTACTTGTACCATAGTGCTGTCCACTTATTGTTACTTGTGCCCTTGGACCAGCTTCTACCACTCTTTCCTAGATCATCTGATTATGACTTAACAGCTTCATTCCCCGATAGTTTGTGCAACTTTGCACATCACCCTTGTTCTTGAAGATGGGCACCAGAATACTCCTTCTTCACTCTTCAGGGATTTTCTCCCCCTCCAAGATTGTATTCAACAGCCTAGATCCTCTAAGCATCTCCACACCTTCACTGGAGTATCATCTTTCCATTTTCACCCTCTTTATAGTATTCCTTACTTCAACTTCACTTACTGCAAGCACCTTCCCATAAACCTTTGGAGCTTCGTCCATTATTTCCCCTCTTTCATTCTCCACGTTCATCAGCTCGCTAAAATATTCTTTCCCCTCTTCAGACTGCACATTGCCATTTGCATCCCTCATGGCCCGTACCTGTATATTCCACGCTGTTCGGTCCCTCTGCATGGCCAGTCAGTTTAAATCTTTTTCACCTTCTTTTGTATCCAACTTATCATATAATTCGTCATGCACTCCAGCCTTTGTCTTTGCTAGTTGTTTCCCAGTCATATGGTAATTCCTCACTGTCTCTCAATACTTGTGCCATTTACATCACTTTCCCTCTTAAGTTCAGTCTGTATTCTCATTCTTCGGCTTCCATCGGTTAGTCCAGTGTTTCCCAAACCCATGGTCGCGACCCAAATAAGGGTCGCGAGGGTTTTTCTGAGGGTCGCGGACGGTCTCCGAAAAAAACATAATTATGATATTACATTACGTTACATACGATTATTTATCGATTTATTGTATTTTAATTTTATCGTCACTTGATTCCCAGTCATTGTGGGATCTCTTCTCCTTTATTATAATCTCTAGCTGATATAACAGTAAATAATGTGGTGTAGGCTACATATTGTATCGATGTATTATTCATCTTTATATTAAAAACTTGTAATTAACAAATTGATTTATTGTTTTCTTCTTTCCAGGTCTGAACTCTAAAAATGGCCCAACGCAAAACACAATTGGAGTATAAGCCTGAGTTCTTGAAATATGGCTTCACTGAGATGAGAGAACAATCTGGGAACGTCCGACCCCAGTGTGTTCAGTGCCTGCAAGTCCTCGCCAATGAATCTATGAAGGAAAATAAATTGAAGCGTCATCTGCACTCAGTTCATCCAAAGTTTGTTGAAAAACCACTGAGTTACTGGAAGGACAAGGAAGAACAAACAAAACGAAGT
>NW_028234412.1:36385213-36387713 GCF_977035675.1 Penaeus japonicus
CCTACCATACAGTTGTGAAGTCGACATGCTACCACTGTACAAACCTGACGGATTCAGACAATTAGCCCCATGACGTGTAAATTTAAGTTTACATTTAAATATTGTAAATAGCATCCCTCGTCCTCATATTCCATAATTCAAACAACCTTTATTTTTAATTATACTTTAAATTTCCCCTCTCTACATTATTATACAGTATAATTGTGTTTGTGAATTATATTTGTGAATTATCCTGCTTTTCCCATGTATTCCTGAATGTAAATAAATTCCAGATAAATGGCAAAGACAATCTGACAACCCTAATAATTCATACCTCCTCCAGCATAAATTCAAGTCTATTTTTAACGAAACTGTTTAATGAAAAAAAAAAAAAACGTGTGAAAGGGGTTGTAACTCAACCTTTTATTCTTACCCTCAGTATTCAAAAATTATAAAGAGTTAATTGTTTTATAAGGATAAGCTAAAGCATTTTCTTTTAATGATGAGGTTGGGACCAGTAGTCTTTCAGAGAACTTGTCTCTAGTTTTCTCTTTTCATAGAAGAAAATTTAATGAGACAAAATGATTGATAAAAAAAAAAACTAGGCTTGATTGTTAAAAAAAAAAGAAATGTAAAATGAAATGCAAAACATGAAAACTAATACTATTTCATAAAAATACATGAAGTTGAAACAATATTACCTCATGGAGTGTTTGATAAACTCGTGTTACGCGGTATGTTCAATAGTTGAATATTTTGCTTTTTAACCTGTTAACGAGGGGTGACGTGTATTTTTGTCATACATGACGCATGAGCTCTGACCTGACAACGGGCGTCATGACATTCGGGGATTTTGAATCACTTTATTATTTTATTGTGCTATGAGTAATGAGTGAGTGATGTTGACAATTGCAGTCATGATTACTACAATTGCCAAGTATACTAATGAAAATGGGTTTCACCTAACATCCAAAATCTAGAAGGCACCGCTTTTTTCTAGCACCAACAGGAGAGAAAGCCTTGAATGGCACCCGTCCACGGTCTCTAGCAAACACTATCTCTATAGAGCGATGACAAGTTGCCGACCTCTTGCTCCAAAGTAGCACGGATGAATGATGTGCAAGCAGAACGAGAGAAAGGTGACTCAAACCATATCTACAATGTGCTCCCGTGCTAGTAGGGATGCCTTTGACTGTGGCACTCACAGTCATAGGCACAAGTTTCCTTCCTCTTCCCTACCTCTTCAAAAATGGCTCTAGCTCTGCAATGAGTGACTAAAAGAAAGTGGGAAAAGTCAAGGTATGTTGCGTCAAGCTGCTTCGCTTTGAAATAAAACTCAAATAAGATTATAATGATAAGCGTATCATATATTCCAAGATTCTAATTCACAAAACAAATAAAAGCAGTAACATAGTTGAGTTATTTCAGTTACAGTGAAAACACTCAAATTCAGCAAATAATGTGGCGTCCATTTTCAATGCTACTTCAGTAATACATGTTTAATATTACCCTTTTTCAATTGCTAATGAAGTGAAAATCCTGCTCCCATGTTAGTGTAGCTCTTATGGTTAATTATAGTGAACATATCATGAAAACACAAAGTATACTACAGTAATAAGCAAAAATATTATATGCCTAGAATAAAGTTTTAATTGGTATTATTTGCTAATGGGCAAAACTGTTATGTGAAGAAGCTTAATTTTTTTCATAATTAAACAATTATGATGCTAACCTAATCAACGTCACTTCACATGTTTATATGAATGAATTAAATTTAATCAAATTGACTATTTGACTAAAGCTGTCCTAGATCTGAGTGTACGGTGTACCCAAGAGTGTTTTTATTAGAGGAAGACGAAATTAATTGTAAATATTATAATATCTAAGGTGCTCCAATGAGGCACTGGGTCGCTCTGTGAACATGATGGCTGGTTTTCATCGAGCGGTTTGACACTTTAGCTGTGTCTGCTCTATCTCTGAAGTGGTAATAATTACGGGGTAAAGTTGTTTTTTTTCTTCAAAATTAAAGTAAAAGGAAGTAATGTGTTTTCCATTACTTTGTTGCTTCCATTATTTATAGAAATATAAAACTCAAACTTTTATCATTTTATTCCTGATTGATGGACATTTTAATCGTAGAATATTTAATATTTTAGTTATTGATTTTGTGAAAGATACTTCCTTGAATTACAGCAAGCTATATAACACAAAAGTTATTTTAAACTAAAATTACTATTTAGAAGTATCTGCTCTAGGCGCCTGCAAATATATTTATAATTAGTTTTCCAGGGAAAAACAAAAACAATCAGGCAAAACTGATTAGGATCTGGTAGCTAGCGGTAAGAGCACTCATTTTATGAATATTTCTCTATCAATTAGTTTGGAAAAATAGTGGTAGATAATGGTATCTGTGAAGCCCATTCCGTAGTGTAAGGTAAATAGAAAAATTAAAGGGAAAATACAACGTACGATTTTTTTATTGCCTACCAGTAAGTAGAACGATTCTGGTAGCAGATATGGA
>NW_028234412.1:36397713-36400213 GCF_977035675.1 Penaeus japonicus
AAAGACGAAGAAGAAGAAAAAAAAAGACGAAGAAGAAGAAGAAAAAGACGAAGAAGAAGAAGAAAAAGACGAAGAAGAAGAAGAAAAAGACGAAGAAGAAGAAGAAAAAAAACGAAGAAGAAGAAAAGGACGAAGAAGAAGAAGAAAAAGACGAAGAAGAAGAAGAAGAAAAAGACGAAGAAGAAGAAGAAGAAAAAGACGAAGAAGAAGAAGAAGAAGAAAAGGACGAAGAAGAAGAAGAAAAAGACGAAGACATAGAAGAAGAAAAAGACGAAGAAGAAGAATAAAAAAACATGAAGAAAAAAAATAATAAATAAAGAAGACTTCCTCTCCGGGTTTTCCATATTGGTGTTCATTCACATCTTTTATTTCTCTTCTTTTTTTGCGTCATGTTCATTTTCTCCATTTTTTCTTCCTTTCATTTTTCCTTTTGCTTGTCTTCTCCTCGTGTGATATTAGCATTTCTCTATCAATCTTTCCCATTTCCCTTGGGCTACCACTTGTTTTTATCTTTCACTCCTTTTTTCTTTTCTATTTTCGATACTTCTTTTGATTCACATCTCTCTTTCTCTTCTTTATTCACATTCCATTGAATTTTGAATCTGATTCTTCTCTTTCTCTCCTCTCCCACTGTCTCTTGATCTGGTCGTGGAATGCCCATCTTTCCTATAATTCCTACCTTTCTCTCACACTTCCTTCGTCGCTCGATCACGATTCTTTCCCTTTCCCTTTCCCTTTTTTTTTTTTTTTTTTTTTTTTTTTTTTTTTTTTTTTTTTTTTTTTTTTCGTCTGCTCCACTTCTCGTGTCGTGCATGTAGGGTAATAGTGGTGACAGGGCGGCGCGGCGACAGCAGGGGTTCCGGGTCACACACTTTCCCTCCGTCTGCCTTGTCGGGGTTGTTGACTCCCCCCCCCCCCATGCGGTCCTTCGGGACGCAGGCTTCCCCTTTCTGTTTCGCTTTTTCTCATATCGGGGCTTTTTTGTGTGTATGTGGGTATGTCATTTCTTTCACTGGCTATCAATATGTATATAGCTATATGTATCTATACTATGTACCTATACATATATACAATTATATGTGTATGTATGTTTAAATATATATATGTATATATATATATATATATATATATATATATATATATATATATATATATATATATGAATATATTTGTGTGTGTGTGTATGTATGTGTAAGTCTATGTATCCGTCCATGAACTTTGTCAGTTTCTTATCCTCCTTCAACAATATGGCCTCCTTATCCTTTCTTACCATTACAAAAGAAAGAAAAAAAAAGAAAAAGAAGAAGAAGAAAGAAAGAGAAAGAAGAAGAAGAGGAAGAAGAAAAAGAAAGAAAACCCTTGCCTCTCCATCCTTGTCATTTTCCTCTCCTTTCCCTCCGTTCGTAACTTCGTTTTCCCGTCTCCCTCTTCCTCGCAGACACATGACCGTCTTCCACCGTTAAGGATTTTATTATATATACCCTTTTTCATCCTCGCCCCTGAATTTCTTGGACTTTCACTCCCGTCCGGCGTCACCCGTCGCTTCCTGCTTTCACATTTTGCTTTGTCATTCTCGGCCACTGTTGCCATGCAAGATTTTTCGCCGAATTACTTCTTCCTGTCTTTCTTATCTGGAGGAGGGAAAAAAACAGGTAATTATCATGTTGATGGGGTAATGATGATAACAATGGCCATTCATCAAGCTTCCTCCTTTCCTTCTAATTCTTTTTCGTTTCATTTTCTATTTCTCTTGTTGTTTTCAATCATAATCCTTCTTATTGTTATCGTTATCATTATCATTATTGTTTGTAGTGGTAATGTTATCATTATTATGATTTTCATTATTACCATCATCATTAATCTTTTTGTTATCATCATTCTTTTTGTTGTTATAATTATCATTATCATCATAACAATCCGTTATTAATATACTATTAATAACGATGATGATGATAATGATAATGATAATGACAATGAGAATAATGATGACAATGCGAATAAAATTAATGACAATGACATTAATAGCAATAATGTTGATAATGGAAATGATTATAATGAATATAAAATCATATCACTTTCATAGAAGCAGACTTCAGGAATGAATATGATATGCCCAGTTCTTCACGAGTCTGAAAAATTCCTTTCTCTCTCTCTCTCTCTCTCTCTCTCTCTCTCTCTCTCTCTCTCTCTCTCTCTCTCTCTTTCCTTTACATTTTTTCTCTCCTTTATCTCTTTCCTTCTCGCAATAACATCATATTTGTTTTCTTTCACACACGTTATTTGGTTATTTTTTTTTATGCTTTCTCTCCCACTGCCATTGTTTGTAGATAGTTATCTTTATATCTTCTCTTGAATTTCTTAAATGGAAAATAAAAGCAGACGATTTTTTCCTTCTTAACTGAATAAATAAAACAATTAATCACGCGCTTACTACATATATATTTAATAATGATATATAGTTGCAATGAAAGGACAAATATAAACATGATTGAATAGATGA
>NW_028234412.1:36452713-36457713 GCF_977035675.1 Penaeus japonicus
TCCCTGTGTCTGGCATCACATTCCTATTTTATGTGGGCAATTAGTCTTAACTGCCTAAGACACAAATCACAAACTAGTGCTAACGGTACGATCGTAAACCACCATCCCAAACTGATATATATATATATCTATCTATATATATATATATATATATATATATATATATATATATATATCATCATCATCGTCAGCCTTTATCATTCCACTGCAGGACGTTGGCCTCTCTCCATGTTTTCCAGTCGATCTGGTCTTGTGTCCTCTGATTACAGTTTATTCCTAGAAAATTCGCTGTTTCATATCGCTGTCTTGTCATTGGTCTTACCCTTGGTCTCTTTATGTTGTGTATTTCCCATTCTGTTTTTTTTTTTTTTTTTTTTTTTTTGTCTACCTATTATCCTGTCTCAGATATAAATGTCTTGCCCACTGCCACTTTTTCTTCTTAATGCTCTTTAATATGTCTTCTACTTTTGTTTGTTGCCTGATCCATGTAGTTCTTTTCCTTTCTTAAGCTAATTCCTAGCACAAGCTTTTCCATTTCTCTTTGTGCACTTACTAATTTCCTCTCAAATACTTTGGTTGTAGTCCATGTTTCTGACCCAAATATTATGACAGGGAGGACACATTGGACAAAAACCTTACTCTTTAGACATAGCGGCAGATGAGCTTGTAATATATTGCTATATGTACGGAAAGCATCCCAAACTAGCCAGATTCCCCGTTTTATCTCGGCTTCGCAAGATATATTCGTCTGGATGAGTTGCCCTAGGTATACATTCGCATTTACTGCTTCTAGTACCTCACCCTATGTTTGTATTTGCTCAACTGGGGTTCAGCTGTTGAACATGACTTCTTTTTCATGTTCATTTTAAGGTCAATCTTCAGACTTTTCCTATTCAAATCACTTAGTACTTGTTGTAATTCATTTGCTGACTGTCATCTGCAAATGTTAGATTGCTTAAGTGTTCATCCTCTATTTTAATCCCTTTTTCCTTCTAATCTAATTTCTAGAATACTTCCTCTAAGCAAGCTGCAGACAGCTTCGGTGAGATGGTGTCGCCCTTCCTAACACCTTTTTTCATTGGTAGTTTATTGCTATCTGCCTGCATTGATGGTTGCTGTACCATCTCTATATAAATCCTCTAATAATCTGCATCTAGTACTTCTGTTATCTGTACCAAGTCGAATGTCTTTTCATAATCTACGAATGATATATACATAAGCTTCCTATACTCGTTTGTTTTCCCTTTTATTTCGGTTAGTATGTGGATATGGTCTGTAGTTGAGAATCTGCTGCGGGAGCCTGCCTGTTCCCTGGGTTGTTTTGAATCTAATGTTTCGGTGATGCATACTGTCATGATTTTTTGTGAACAGTTTATAGATTACTGAAAAGAGGCTTACAGGTCGGTAATATATTTAGTCTTTTGTGTCCCCCTTTTGGTGTATTAAAATTATTATTGCGTTTTTTTCAGGATTTCTTAGTTTAACCCATGCTTAGACATTTGTTAAAAAGATTGGCCAGCTCTACTGCCGCAATCGCTCCTGCATCTTGAATTAGATCTAAACTAATGCCTTCTCCTGGTGTTTCCCCTCTTTTCATGTCTTTTAGTTCCCTTTTTACTTCCTCTACCATAATGTTTGAAAAGTCTCCAATTGTTGTGTTTATCTCTGTATGTGGTTGATCGTTTTAGGGTATAAATCGCAATAGAAGTCTTCTATTACTACGATAATTTAATTTTTATTGTATGTCATCTCTCCATTGGGTTTCTTTACTGCATAAATTTAGTTTTTCCCTCTTCCGAGCCTCCTCTTTGTTGCTTTAAGGCTTCATTTATTTTTCGTTAGTTGAATTTGAGCACATCTTTCTTCTTGTTTATGGTCTTAGCCAGCTTTGCTGATTCTATTTAGTCTCTGATTAATGTTATTTTCATGTCCCTGCACTGTCTCATATGCTTTTTTGTCTTTACCGAAAGCTTATTGAAATTTTCTTTTTCGTCTTTACCGCCTTTTTCAAGTACAGCTTCCTTTATTATCTCGCTGATTTGGTCGTTCATTTAGTCTATGTCAAGATCTAGAGCTCAATATCTGTTTTGGATGTTAAGACTGAATTCCATCGCCCTATTCTTAATGTTGATTAGATTAACATGAGGCTTCTGTATAAGCTTATTTCGTTTCCTTCCTATCTGAATTTTAACTCAACTTCTGACCAGTCAATGGTCGCTACTGACATGATTGACTTTTATGTTGATAATGCCTAACATCTTGTACAAGTGTCGCTGCCGGTAGGTGATTAGTGAATCAAGTTTCGTTCTTTTAAATCAATGCCGATGGCGACTATTCCATGTCCATGGAGACCTCCCATGTCTCTTTCGAAGAACTTCTCTCTGGATTCATAATTTAAAGTTCTGAGCTTCAGCTGAATTCTACTAGCCTTTTTGCCTCGTCTCATTTTTGGTGCCTATTGCCATGTTTTTCCCAACCGAGATTTCCTACCATTCTTCGCCTTATTGACTGATATCTTTGGCATTGAAAATGCTCCCCAGTAATCACTTGTAAAATGGCGTTTTTGTTGCTTCTATCAGCAGCTGCTTCCACATCACCTCGTAGAAGGCTCTCTATGCTCCTTACAGGCAATGACTCCCGTTAACTCTAGATAAATAACGTGATATGAGCTTGTAGAGTGAATTTTTAGGGTTATATCTGTCGTGGACGTTAGGGTTCTGTATGACAGAAGGCTACTCTTTTGGCTCGACATACCATAGAGATTGCCCTAAGCGTTACTTTTATTTTTGAGATGAGCCTTGTAAGACTAAGAAACGCTACTCCTTTGTTGGCTTGGGTTGGGGGGGCTATCGCGCAGGAGATTTTACCTCTCACACAGTATAGGTAAGTGTCCATCATATTGTAATGTTCTGCTCTTACGCGGTAGGTCTTCTAACAGTCAGAAAGGAAATCCCTAATATGCGTGTCCCCATTTAGGTATATGAAAGGTCCTCGATTGCAGTGTCAAAATGATTCTATGGCTGTCGCAGGAGTGTCCCTCACATTGTTTTAATAATATGCAAAGATCATCATCATGAGGCGGCCTGGGTCTAACCAGGATATTTTTAGCACTGTCTGCTCCAGAACGATCCTGATCGCCGCCGTGACCAGGGGCTCCTTCGCTTCCGGGGAATGAGGGCCATTGTCTTGACTGGGAAATTATATTTAATGGGGTAGGGCCAGATATCCCCACCTACCGGCCCCAATTGTAACTTAGTGGGATGAGTAATTTAGTCAGGAGACATGATTAAGTTAGTCTCACATGTTATTAGGAGATCTTAGCATCCCCCGATCTAGTTCACTACCTCTTGGTGAGAATAGGCACTTGTTTTTTATACATGTAAGGGACTGCGCATAATGCATGCTTGCATACTCATTCGTGTTCCCATGCCCGCACTCATGCTCATGTCTATATGATTGTGCCCATGCATGCACAGCGTAGACGCAAATAAATATACAAATATGAAATTATACACAGATTCCAAGCAATGTGTGCATATAGATATGCTTGTGTAACTCGTGGCATGTGCTTCCAACAGCATGTATGTACATAGCACTCATATGTATACAGTGACTATGTGTGCATACACACGCACGTGAATTATAATATGCCCATGCATTATAATTTTCTTAAATATATACAGTAAGGAATTGTATATATATCTGGCAATATTTCGCAGAGATATTTACTAGTTGGCACCTGTTCCGTATGAGCGTCCCTGTATGACTGTGACCGTTAGAGTTGCCATCGCTCTAGATTAGGCAACCATTAGGAATCATTTTTATCCCGGCTGATACTCCCCCACAAGGTGGTTGAATAATTAGAATTATGAACATTGAAAACATGTTATATGAGATTCTATTGTATAATGTACTCGCGAACTGGTAATGGATTTTACTTACGCCAGATGTTGAAAAGAAGTTGGTAACCTTTGACCCTTGGCACTGGCACTGGCGTGGCATCTATTGCGATGGTTGACTCATTTTCTATTGGTTTGCTTGGATGGTATGATTTTATATTTGGAAGATATTCAGACATCCTCAGATGCTAGCTTTCCTATGGCAATCTTTCTTTCTGAATTTTCTATAACATTTGGGCAATTTCTGATTTCTATTTCGTTGGTATATGCACTCTAGACATTCACAGATATTTTCACTTTATGTTGTGTCACCACTTTATGTTGTGTCACTGAATATACATCATTTTACATCTCCTACTCGTTGTCAGATATGTATATATATATATAATATATATATATATATATATATATATATATATATATATATACATATACATATATATAAATATACATAAACATATACATACATCCATATTTATATAAATATGTATTTATATGTATGTGTTTGTGTATATATATAATATATATATATATATATATATATATATATATATATATATATATATATATATATATGTGTGTGTGTATATATATATACACACAAATCTATACATATTCATATATATGTGTACACACACACACATATATATATAAATATATATATATATATATATATATATATATATATATATATACACATATATACATGAGAAGTTGGTAGAATGCAGTAACACATTTTTAATATATACAAATTTTTACATCCCTGACCGGGACTCGAACCCACGCCGTAAATTCGACAGGTACGGAGTTGATACCGCTCGGCTACACGACCCGACAAAAGAGATGTTCAACCAGACGCCTTATGAGATATCATGGACATTACCTATGTGTTCTTATCAGAACAGTGATAGCGAATTTTTACAAACAACTGCCGTGGGCGCTCGGCAGCCACGGAATCACAAATTCAAGTCCCAAATCAGGTTACCAAGGTTATATATATGTGAGAAGTTGGTAGAATGCAGTAACGCATTTTTAATATATACAAATTTTTACCTCCCTGACCGGGACTCGAACCCGCGCCGTAAGATCGACAGGTACGGA
>NW_028234412.1:36465213-36467713 GCF_977035675.1 Penaeus japonicus
TATTTTTATATATATATATATATATTTATATATACTTATACATATGTGTGTGTGTGTGTGTGTATGTGTGTGTGTGTGTGTGTGTGTTTGTTTGTGATAAATAAATGAATATATGCATATATATATATATATATATATATATATATATATATATGTATGTATATATATTATATATATATATATATATATATACATATATATATATATATATATATATATATATATATATATATATATATATATATATGTATGTATATACGTATATATATATTCATCTATATCTCTCTCCCTCCCTTTCTCTCTCTCTATCTATCTATCTATGTCTCTCCCGTTCTTTCTTTCTCTTTCCCTCTAACTCTCTCCCACTTTCTCTCTCTCTCTCCCTCTTTTTATTCATTTCTCTCTCTCTCTCTCTCTTTATTCATTTCTCTCTCTCTCTCTCTCGCGCGCGCGTTCTCTTTCTCTTTATTTATCTGTTTCTATCTCTCTTTATTTCTCTCTCTCTCTCTCTTTCTGTCTCTCTCCTGTTCTCGCTCTCTTTCTCTCTCTCTCTTCTTCTCTCTCTCCCTCTTTCTCTCTGTCTCTCGCTCTCTCACCTCTCCATTTATATCTATTTCGTTAATATAGATATACCTGTACACTTTTGAAATGGGTTATGGTCAATCGTACACTCGCCCTAACACAAGCAATGCACATTTTCTTTACGAAATTTTATATATCAAATATGTCTATAACTGTAAATGCATATACAACATACTGAATAGCATTCATCACACAAATATACTTTGACACCAAACAAATACTGAGTGAAAATATCCCTTGTCTTCTCATCTTTTTGTATCTTTAATATTGGAGAATCGAACACGTGCGTCAAACAAATACATAAAGAGAAATCAGGAGAAGAAAATGAACAGACCCACAAGCAAACAAAACAAAAACAAACAAACAAATCAGACAATCGCACATTAGCCCCCCCCCCCCCCACCCCCCTAACCCATTTCTTTGCGAAGTCCATTTGTTCTTCCTTAGGCTTACGGTAAGACAAACAGACCTAGTTGTTCAAAGCGAAAAGGCTCCGTTACCCAGGGACGTGGCGAGTGCGAGTCTCGGTGGACCAATAAGATGAACATGGAGAAGTGGGAGCAGAGATCCCCGAGGTATCGTGAGAGCCCCGGGAAACCAGACCCGGTGATCCTCTCGCAACGTGGAGAGACTCCGGCTACGCTAAGTGTTGGTGTGGGCTGCGGGGTGCGGGGTGAGGGGAGGGGTGGGAGGTGGGGGTGTAGGGAGGGGTGGGGGTGCAGGGAGGGGTGGGAGGTGGGAGGTGGGGGTGCAGGGAGGGGTGGGAGGTGGGAGGTGAGGGGTGGGGGGGCAGGGAGGGGTGGGATGTGGGAGGTGGGGGGTAGGGGTGCAGGGATGGGTGGGATGTGGGAGGTGGGGGGTGTGGGGTGGTGAGGGGAGGGATGTAGGGGTGGGAAGTGGGGGTGAGGGGTGGGAGGGGGGTGAGGGGTGGGAGGTGGGGGTGCAGGGAGGGGTGGGAGGTGGGGGTGAGGGGAGGGGTGGGAGGTGGGGGGTGAGGGGTAGGGGTGCAGGGAGGGATGGGATGTGGGAGGTGGGGGTGCAGGGGTGGGAGGTGGGAAGTGGGGGTGAGGGGAGGGGTGGGAGGTGGGGGGTGAGGGGTAGGGGTGCAGGGAGGGGTGTGAGGTGGGGGTGAGGGGAGGGGTAGGAGGTGGGGGGGTGAGGGGTAGGGGTGCAGGGAGGGGTGTATAGTGGGGGTTGTGAGGGGAGGGATGTGGGGGTGAGGGGTGGGAGGTGGGGGTAAGAGGTAAGGGGTGGGGGTGCGGGATGGGGGAGTAGGAAGAAGAGACATGGCAAAGAGAGAAGCAGAGGGGAAAGTGTATGTATGTAGGTGTGTTTTACTTCTGTTGGTCTATATACATACTGTATACACACACACACACACACGTACAAGCAAAGGAAAACATTTAACGAAAACATTTTAATGCACAAAAAAAGATATAGTGGATACATAAAATTACCAATCTATAACCCTCTTGACAGTAGTCTATAAATTGTTGATAAGAGTCATCATAAATCGTATCTATTATACGCCAGATTCTTAACAGCATACGGAACAAACATGTTTTTATTTTTAGTTTCCTTTTCTTTTTTTCTTCCTTTTTTTTGGGGGGGGGGGGCAGTAAATCCTCAACAAGCAGTCACGTTCACCGATGAAACGAATGAACATTGGATTATTGCATGGCATTCAACCATCATGCATCATGCAGAAACCGATGATATCCCAGATAAAGAAGGGCACAAGGCTGGGCAATACCACTTCCAGAAAATTTACCCTCGGGAGAATATTGGAAAATTAGATTGACAGGAAAAAGGATAAAGTATTATTAGATTTGTAGAAGATATTGTGTTCAGGTTGTCAGTGATATATACATATATATCTATACCTATATGTGTACATACACACACACACACACACACA
>NW_028234412.1:36495213-36507713 GCF_977035675.1 Penaeus japonicus
TCTATACTTTTTTTCTTTTATACACTACATTTTAGTTCCGGTATCAGAAAGGTGTTCACTTATATATCTAATCAAGTGGATTTTATCTATAAGAATATTCCTCACTTATCTTTATATTTTGAAAATTGTTTTAATTATTTTCATTGTAGATGCTTTTTACGTACCACCATGGCCACGTCACCCACTTTTATTTTCTATTTTTTGTATTTTGTATTTTAAAGCTTTTTGTATTTGTATTGTTCTGTTTAACTATTTCCTTTTATGTGATACGTTTATTTTATGTTAGAAATCACCCTGAGCCATTTGGCCTATGCTATAGTAAGAATGTTATGTTTTCCTATTTGTTTTAATGTTTTAAAATTATATTTGCACGTTTTATTTGTTAAATATGAAACAAGATTATAAATATTAATGTTTTGATTTTTCAAACGTTTTTATTTGTTGCATCTAAATAAGAACTCAATTTCCACATAAGTAGTTGAGATCAGTTGTCTCTGGAACTTGGTGCTTCTCTGACCCTCCCTGGATTACCCAGGAATACTCTTGTGGCGACGCAGGAGCAGCAAAAGCAAGGTTGTACTGACTCGACTTACATGCCACTTAGGACAATCCTGGACATGCTATTGTAATACCAATCTTGTGAGGGAGATACACTGGCCAACACCAGCCAGAGATAGAGATGTCCATGTCATTTTACTTTTTTTTTTTTTTCGTATTCATTTTTAGTGTTTTAACTTTTAAATTAATTGCTTCTGGGCATTTCTATACATTCATTCTTACTTTTTTTTATTATTTATTATTTTAATTAAGGACTAACTAATACAACCAGACCATCTTGAGGGACATGCACCTGGGGAATGAGACTTGGTTTCCTTAAGGGGAAGTGAATGGGTCCCCTCCCTCTTTCTTCTGGCCCTAATCCGTCATCCCCGCCAGGGTGGATGTATTTCCGGGCTTCCCTATGACAGATATCCTTACAGGGAACCCGCATAAAAATCAGGTGGCAGCGGTGGGATATGGCTGCATATGAGCTCCCTTGCTCCAAGTTAAGTCCTGTCCAGAATTTTCTTTCTAGCCTAGCTAGCAGTTTGTAGCGTTAGAGAACTGCACCATTTTCTGTATAGATTATGTTAGTAGTTTAGAGCAAGGTGTGTGCCTTCAAGCTCTCCAGCTAGAACATTTATGTGTAGCTCTGCTAGAAGTAGGGACACTGTTTTCTACTTTTCCACATTTGTGAAATCTCTTCCAGTACCATAAGTAACATATCTGTAACAACTTTACCATACTGAATGTGAAATGTGTTAAGCCTTGTTTGTTTGTGTTTAAAGTATTCGTCAAGTTGTGTATCGTGTTTGCCTTTTTTGAATGGCTTTTGTACCTAGCCTTTTGTCTTAACATCTTTTTCTTGTTCATTTCCGCCCTTATCATCTTTACTGTTCTCTCGCTCTCGCCCCCCTCGACTCTGCCTTTGCTCTCGTTCCCCTCAACTCTGCCTTTTGCTCCCGCTTTCCCCCTTCACTCACTCTCGTCCCCCTCAACTCTGCCTTTGCCTTTGCTCCTGCTTTCCGGCCTTCTCTCGCTCTGGTCCTCCTCAACTCTGCCTTTCACTCCTGCTTTCCTCCTTTCGCTCCCGCTTTCCTCCCTTCTATCCCTCTCGTTCCTCTTGCCTTTGCTCCTGCTTTCCGGCCTTCTCTCGCTCTGGTCCTCCTCAACTCTGCCTTTCACTCCTGCTTTCCTCCTTTCGCTCCCGCTTTCCTCCCTTCTATCCCTCTCGTTCCTCTTGACTGCCTTATGCTCCTGCTTTCCTCCCTTCTCTCCCTCTCGACTCTGCCTTTCACTTCCGCTTTCCTCCCTTCTCTCGCTCTCATCCGCCTCGACTCTACCTTTGCTCCCGCTTTCCGCCCTTCTCTCGCTCTGATCTTCCTCGACTCTGCCTTTCGCTCCCGCTTTCCTCCCTTCTCTCCCTCTCGTCCCCCTCGACTCCTTCTTTGCTCGCTCTTGTCTGTGCCCTTTTCTCCCTCGACTCTGCCTTCACTTGCTCTCGTCTGTGTCCTTCTCTCCCTCAACTCTGCCTTTGCCTTTGTTCCCACTTTCCGCCCTTCTCTCCCTCGATTCTGCCTTCGCTCCCACTTTCCGTGCTTCTCTCCCTCGTCTCTGCTTTTGTCACGTTCTCATTCTTGCGTTGTTTAGTTTTTTCGACTTTATTACAGTGACTATAGGAGGAGCTGTAATTCCACTCCTAAATTATATTGTGGAATTGGATTTGTGGATTCAGAAAAGAATTTTACTGAAGTTGTTAAACTGCTAAGTTTAACTTTTGCAATGTATACTTTTAGTAAAAGTGTTCTATGATTTGTTTTATGTAAATTCAAAGGCTTGTTTTGTGAAATGCTTCTTTGTTGTAAACATGTGTTAGTGACGTTGTACTGCACATCATTAGTGGCTTTGTAAGTGCGTTCAGGGCAGGTGGAAAGTCTGTTGAAAATAAGCGATAGTAAGTAGTGAAGTGCAATAAACAGAACTGTAGGTCATGAATATAAGGAGAAAGGCCGGCAAAAAGGACGGTAGTAACGCAGCCAATAGACCAACCTCCAGAAGTAACTCCACTGAATCCCTCCTTAGTCTAGCTCAAGGTTCTGATAGGCTTGTGTGTGAGGCAATCTCAGCAATAGAGGGGGAAGTATCGATGATAGAGGAATTCTATCAGAGGATGGTGACCCTCATGGCTCAAAATGAGCAGAAATTGATGAACCAGATAGATGAGTTGGCTCGGAGGAGTGATGAGCAGGGCCGATCCAGTAGTGACAGGATAAGCAGGCTTGAAGATAGGTTGCACAACAATCCGGCAGCTGAGGATGTTGCAGCTCAGACCAGTGAGCTTGAGGACTCTAGGCCTGCTGCTTGGCAGGCTTCCACCTGAATAGAGGTGACTGTCCCACAGGTGGCTGTTGAAGCACCTAAGGGTGATGGGCCACAAAGGGTAACCGATAATCCAATCTCACATGTGATCAGTAGCAGAGATAATGTGCCTTATTTTTAAGAAACCTCGGCCTGTGATCCTCTTAAAAGGAACCAAGAGATAGAGTCCTGGGTCCAATCAATCGAGAACTTGGTTCGGCCTCCCACTAGTGATGCTTTCGTCAGAGCAGCACGGGCTAACTGTCGTGGTCGAGCGAAAACTATAATAAATTCAGAAAGTTTCGACCATCTAAGGAACTGGAACTCCTTCAAATGGGTTATGGAGGAAGTTTAGTGGCACATACACGGCAACAGTAGGTCACTCATACCATGAGCGACCTACAGGCACCAATGGACTTTTACCTCCAAATTGAAGACTCAGTATACCACGGGTACAGAGACCATAAAAAGACTATAGGAGACTCAATGGAGTTGATAAGAAGGGTCTTCCTTTTGGGGGTTCCAGATTGACTGAGGGACTTTTTGGTACTCAAGGATGACTGCACTTCTCAACAATTGGCTGAAACTGCTCAGAAAGTGTGGAACTCAAGAAATGCCATTAGGCATGGCTACTCTACTGGCCGCCATCAGTCGCCCAACCCTCTTGCTCAGGAAGATGATAGGCTTCATCGTCGCTTTGTCAAGCATCTGCATAGAGTCAAGGCGCTCTCGATCAGATGTATGGTGCAACTTCCATAAGAGCACCACCCACAGAAACCAAGAGTGCCGAGCTACAGCTGTTCCTTGCTTCCCTACCAGGCCAGGGCTTTACATGCTTCAGTTGTGGCCAGAATGGCCACATGGCCCGAGAATGTCCCCTTCCTCGATGCCAGGGAGACAGAGCTCCGAGTCTCGCTGGCAGGAATGAAAGGAGCCAGTTCATTAGATACAATTGAAGGGATACAACTGAAAGTCATGGCAGTGAGGGCCCGTGAGAGGAACGAACGACCTCTTGTGGCATTCAATGCTAATGGATCCACAGTAATGTACTTCATAGATACTGGGTCTGAAATCACTATCATAAAGCCTGGTGCCCTTGTCGTAATTTATGTCGATAATGAATTGCCCAAACTGTCCTCTCAAAAGTTTCTAAAAGGTATCTCTTGAGCTGCTGTCAATTCAGAAGCAGAAGTCTCGGTGCCATTCAAGATTGGAGATGGTTTAACTTTTGTTCACCAAGCCACCGTGACTGATCTAGATTCTTTTGCCAGAGACATTCTCTTGGGAATAGATGTTCTCAGGAGCTCTAGCTTTACTTTGAAATCGGCGGCACATTCATCGACAGACCAATTGATTCTGGAGGATTGCAGGTTCTCTATAGTTTTCACAGATACAAAGTCCCTAAAGATAGCTATAAGGTAAGGAGTTATAAGGATGCATCTACTCAAACTGATTTGCCAAAGTCTACCCCAGAATGTGGATCTGAGGCAACCGTACACCTTGTGAAACACTGTAATTCCCTTGAATTTGGGTGTTTTAAAAGGATGCATTTAAAGACTGGGGCTGTGCCATCTGGGCTATAGATTCTTCCTCACGGCCACTTACCCTAAAACCATGAACCAGGTTAGGAACTGTGTTCTCCATTGATGCTGTATATTGCACAAATACAAAGTAAAGGGAAAGGCTGTTTAATGGTACCCCCTGCAACGAGACAGAACCTGCAAGGGAAAGGTTGGTTAATGGTGCTCCCTGTGGCGAGATAGAACCTGAAAGGGAATGGCTGGTTAATGGTGCACCCTGCAGGAGAAAGACCCAGAAGGGGAGGCTTTAGTTAATGGTGCTCGTAGTGCTGATACGAAGTATCCAAGAGTGGAGAGTAATATTTGTACATGTAACTTGGATTTGCAACTGGTAAGTTGCTGCAATACTTCAGGGAATTCAGAGACTGACATATCCTGTAGGGAAGATATTGCCAGACCACAGTTGTCTTGTCAAAGACTCCCTAGTTATGGAATTTGATCATGATTCTGACATGGAGTGGGATTACTTGGAATATAATTACCTAGAAGACATTACTGTGGAAAGTGGACATAAAAGGTGTAGTGTTGCCACCCTCAATCGCCCTAGCCACTTGTGAGGCAGCCCAGGAATGGTTTTCTCTTGATAAAGAAGGGTTAAATACTCCATCCCTTGAACACTTAACTCCTGAACAGAGACAGAAAATAGTCCATATAATTAACCACCATGAAGATCTTTTTGATGATGGGGAAGAGACCATAGGTTTAGTCCCAGGCATTCGTCACCACATCGATACAGGTGACGCTAAGCCCACTTGCACTAGGCAGTGGAGGTTACCATATGCAACCAAAGAGACCATTCAACAGCAATGCAACTTTATGCTGCAGACAGGGGTTATAGAACCGTCTACTAGCCCTTGGCTTAGCCCTGTCGTCCTTGTAAAGAAAAAGAATGGTAGCTTACACTTCTGTGTTGATTACAGAGCCTTGAATGCTGTAACCATTAAGGACACATATCCTCTGCCTCGTATAGATGCACTAATCAATGAATAGGGGCCCATGGATACATTCACCACACTCAATGCTTGTGCGGCTTACTGGGCTGTAAAGTTGGAGCTCAAAGATCGCCCAAAGACTGCGTTTTCAGATGGCTATCGACATTTCAATTTTGTTGGCTTCCATTTGATTTGGCTACTGCACCGGCCACATTGAAACAAACTCATCCTCAGTTCTGGGTAAACATACACTATGCTACCTTGACAATATTGTGATATATAGCAGAGGGTTTGCTCAACATGTGTAATACTTGTGGGAAACCTTGACCTTGCTCTCTGCAGCTGGACTCAAATTGAATATTGAAAAATGTACCTTTTCAGCTAAGACCATCAATTGTCTAGGCTTTACAATCACTTCAGAAGATGTGCTGCCCAATCAGGACAAAGTTATGGCCATATCAAAGATGCCGCCACCGTGTAACATTGAGGAGGTGCATAGGTTTCTTGGTTGCACAGGATTCTTCCACAACCATATTCCTAGATATGCAATGATAACTTTCATTTCTTACTTAAAAAGGGTCAGAAATGGATGTGGGGACCTGAACAACAAGAGGCCTTTACTGCGCTTAAACAGTGTCTTGTCACAGCACCAATACTTCGGTAACCTGGTTTTACCCATGAGTTTGAACTGCATACTGATGCATTGGCAATAGCAATTGGGTCGTGCCTGATGCTGAGGGATGAAGTGAATACTCCAAATGCCATAGCTTTTTACAGCAGGAAGTTAAGAGCAGCAGAAACAAGATATCCTACTATAGATTTAGAGGCTCTGAGTGTAGTTGAAGGTGTGAGGGTCTTTGATTCTTACCTTTATGGGAGAAGATTTACCATCTACACAGACCATAGACCCTTGGGTCATGTCTTTAACCAGAAGACTAAATTTCTAAGGATGACTAAATTCACTCACGACCTCTCCTTTTATACCTTCAATATAAGATATAAAGAAGGCTCTACCAACCATGTTCCAGACCTTCTTTCCAAGCATGTAGCTCCAGTCAAGATATCGGAGGATATATCTACAGAACACACAGCTGCATTAGCCATCACTGAGCTCTCGCCAGAGGCCATAGCAGTAAAGCAGTCACAAGACCCCCAGCTTGCAGATATGAAACGGTATTTGCTAGAAGGGACAACACCCAGGAAAAAGTGGCCTCTTCCCTTAGATGAATTTGAAATGAAAGGTAATGATTTACCAACTTCAGCACATGACAGACAGGTTGTTATCAACTAGTTCTTCCTTGTTCCTTAAAGAACTTTGCTCTGAAAGTTGCTCACTTGCCGCCGTTAGCCTCGCACCCTGGTGTACAGAGGACTTATGAGAATGCCAGGGCTATGTATTACTGGACTAACATTCTTAAAGACTAAGGAATACATTGTCCAGTATGCCAGCAGTCCAGGGGTATTCCACAGCATGTTCCTATGGCTAGTGCTCCCCTTGCGCAATACCCTTTAGAGCGTGCATCTATGGACATTATGGATTTTGGCTCCTCTATGCCTGTGTGCTATGGTCTGTCTATTCTTGATCAACACACGAGATGGTTGCAGATTGTACCCTTAAAGAAAGTGACTGCAACCACTGTTCATCGAGCTTTCGTCGACCACTTGGTAACTCTGATCCACCTTGGGTTATCCAGACAGATAATGGGGTATAATTTACAAGTGGTCTCTTAAAGGAGTTGGTTAAAATGATGCACTCCAGCCACCACTACACAATTAGATAGCACCCGCAGGCTAATGAGCTGATAAAACGAACTAATATGGTTGTGAAATCTGCTCTCACGGTACCTGTGAACAAGAGGTCCAGAATTAAGACTACAGATCAATACCGCCATTTATAGGTGTACTCATGAGCAGCTCGTTTAATTGCTAACAGGCAGACTTTCAAATTTCCCTGAAGGGCTTACAAATGAAGATGTATTTGCAGAAAACTTGAATTTGCTGGAGCGTCTTTCTGAGGCACGTAAAGTTGCCATTGCTGCTTCTAATGATTCGAGAGCAAGCTATGATAGATATTATAACCGTGGTAAAAAGGAGAAATTTCAACCTGATGTTGACAGCTTAGTCTGGTACTATGAGCACAGGAAGTATACTGGTGCAGCCGCTCCATTGTTGGGAAGGTGGCGTGGCCCGGCAAGAGTTGTATCTCGTTTAGGACCAGTGACCTCTGAGATTAGAGTTGTCCATACAGACGTTCAGATGAAAGCTCATCTCAACCATATGAAGCTATTTAGAGCCTCCCATGAGTTGTCCTATGAATCAGAGAGCGAAACTAATTATGATCCTGAGGTTGTACAGGCCAATTCAGAAGCGTAAAACTCTGGCCGACACTTTACCCATAGTGCCAGTCAATCTTTGATGTGTACCGCTGACATATCGGATCACGCAGATGTAGCAGTTCCTGAGGTAACATCTTGCATCTTGAACTAGCTGCATTCTCATTTTCTACTTCCGTTTTCTACCCTATGTTTCATTTGCTCTCCTCGTTCTCTTACTCCTCTGTGCTTTCTGCCCTCCTATCCCCCCCCCCTTCTCTTCACCCTTATCTGCCCTAGCCGTATACGACTATTCCTTCCCCTCCCCCCTTATCTGCCCTAGCCGTATACGACTATTCCTCCCCCCCCCCCTTATCTGCCCTAGCCCTATACGACTTTTCCCCCCCCCCCCCCCCGACCTAATCCTGTTTCAGAGCCGTATGGAATCCAGGGAGGTTCATGAAACATCGCCAGGATGACTCCAAATATACATACACCTGCACCCACACCTGAATTAGGAAATAGGCTATTAACAATTTGCCCGAAATGTTAAATAAAGGCTTAGACATGCTATTTTGCAGCTCAACCAATTGAGCTAATATGAAGCCTCGACCACATGGGTGACGCACTGGGGGTGCGAATGTTGTCTGTTTGTTTGCTTTATTACCTTTTTTATTTTATAAAATAAAGTGGAATGACACATTTTAGTCTTACTTGTTTAAGAAACAGTTTTTACAGTTATATTTTCTTTTATACATTACATTTTAGTCCCGGTATTAGTGACTATCTTAAATTTATCTTTTCATTAAAAGGTGTTCACTTAGATATCCAATCAAGTGGATTTTATCCATAGGAGTGTTCCTCACTTACCTCTATATTTTGAAAATTGTTTCAATTATTTCTATTATAGATCCTTTTTACGTACCACCAAGGCCACGTCACCCACTTTTATTTTCTATTTTTTGTATTGCGTATTTGTTTTTTTGTTTTAAGCTTTTTGTAATTGTAATTTACTGTTTAATAATTTCCTTCAATGTGATACTTTTATTTTATGTTAGAAGTCACGCTGAGCCATTTGGCTGATTTTATCATTATAATGTTACGTTTTCCTATTTGTTTCAATGTTTTAAAATTGTATTTGCTCGTTTTATTTGTTAAACATGAAACAATATTATAAATATGAGTGTTTTGATTTTACAAATGTTTTTATTTGTTTCATCTAGATAAGAACTTATTTTCCACGTAAGTAGCTCGCCATCTATAAATAGCTAACGAGCTGAAAATAAATCACTTGTCTCTGGAACTTGGTAGTTCTCTGACCCTTCCTGGATTACCTTGGAATACCCCTGTGGCGAGGCAGAAGCAGCAAAAGCAAGGCTGTACTGACTCGACTTACATGCCAGTTAGGACAATCCTGGACATGCTATTGTAATACCAATCTTATGAGGGAGATACACTGGCCAACACCAGCCAGAGATACCCATGTCATTTTACTTTAATTTTTCTTATTCATTTTTAGAGTGTCTAACTTTTAGATTATTTGCTTCTGGGCATTTTATACTTTTATTCATATTCTTTTTGCTATTCATTATTTTAATGAAGGACTAACTAATACAACCAGATCCTCTTGAGGGACATCCACCTGGGGAATGGGACTTGGTTTCCTTAAGGGGACGTGAACGGCCCCCTCCCTCTTTCTTCCGGCCCTAAGCCGTCATCCCGGCTTGGGTGGATGTAATTCCGGGCTTCCCCATGACAGATAACCTTACAAATATATATATATATATATATATATATATATATATATATATTTATATATATATCTATATATGTATGTATATATAATATATATATATCTATCTATTACTATATAATTGTAGTATATATATATATTTAAATGTATCTATATATATATCTTGATGACTATATAATATATATATATATATATCTAATTTATATATATATATTTATTTATATATATATGTATGGTATATATATATATATGTATATATATACATGTATATACTTTTATATATCTATACATTTATATATTTATGTATCTATCTATCTATCTATCTATCTATCTATCTATCTATCTATCTATCTATCTATCTATCTATCTATCTATCTATCTATCTATCTATCTATCTATCTATCTATCTATCTATCTATCTATCTATCTATATCTATCTATCTATCTATCTATCTATCTATCTATCTATCTATCTATCTATCTATCTATCTATCTATCTATCTATCTATCTATCTATCTATCTATCTATCTATCTATCTATCTATCTATCTATCTATCTATCTATCTATCTATCTATCTATCTATCTATCTATCTATCTATCTATCTATCTATCTATCTATCTATCTATCTATCTATCTATCTATCTATCTATCTATCTATCTATCTATCTATCTATCTATCTATCTATCTATCTATCTATCTATCTATCTATCTATCTATCTACCTATCTATCTATCTATCTATCTATCTATCTATCTATCTATCTATCTATCTATCTATCTATCTATCTATCTATCTATCTATCTATCTATCTATCTATCTATGTATCTATCTATCTATCTATCTATCTATCTATGTATCTATGTATCTATGTATCTATGTATCTATGTATCTATCTATCTATCTATCTATCTATCTATCTATCTATCTATCTATCTATCTATCTATCTATCTATCTATCTATCTATCTATCTATCTATCTATCTATCTATCTATCTATCTATCTATCTATCTATCTATCTATCTATCTATCTATCTATCTATCTATATATATATATATGTGTGTGTGTGTATATATATATTTATAAATTTATTTATATATATATACATTATATAGCACATATACATTATAAATATATATTATATATACTATGATATTTATATACATATATATATATACATAATACAATACTACAATATACATATATATATATATATACAGATATAATATATAATCTACAAATCATAATATATATCTATACATATAAATATATATATAGTATATATATATATATATATATATATATATATATATATATGAGTGATGTTGACTGTGTGTTGTTTGTGAGATTGTGTGTGGTGTGTGTAATGATGATATATATACGTATAATCATATGTATCAATATTATATAATATGTATTCATATATAGATATATAATATATATAATATTATATATATATATATATTATATACAGTAATCCATATAGTGGCGATAGTTAGTTAGGCGTTAGTGATTTGTGTGTAAGTATGTATAATATATTATTAAATATATATAATACATATACTATATATAATAAATATATAAATATACATATATAATATATATTGAGACATATATATTGATATTATATATATTATATAAATATAATGTATATAAAAATAGTATATATAATATATATATATATATAATATATATTAATATATATTAATATAATAATATATATATTATATATAATGAATAACACATACACACTAAACATACACATACTCTATCTCTCGTCATTCTCATCTCTATTATACTAAATAATGAAATATATAATGATAATATATTATCATATCTATATATATATATATATATAATCTATATATATATATATATATGTATATATGTATATGTATATATATAATTATATATCCATATATATATAGATATCATATAGAGGGTACGGATATTAATAAATATAATTATATATAATATATTAACATATATATATTATAATTATAATGTTATGTAATATATAACATATACAGTATATGATAGTATATATATAATATAATATATATATAGTATATATATATATACATATATATAATATGAATATATATATATATATGATATATTACGTATATCTATTCTATATATATATGGAGAGAGAGAGAGAAGCAGAGAGCGAAAGAGAGACACATATTGTTTTTATATGTATATATGTGTCTTCCACCTCGTCTTCCCTATCCCTGACTTCGTTCTTCCTTCTCCTCTTCCACTTGTTCTTCCTAATACTGCTTTCGGGTAACGGAGCATCTTTGCAGTGCCAATATTTACGGGACAAACAAACTCTAGGAAATCTTGCCTTTCCACTGCTGCCGTTCTTAGTGCTGAATCTCCCTCTGATCTTAGCTCTGCTCTTGCGATGTATTAGCTTTGTTGGCGTATTTTCCTTCGCTTGATATTTCTCTTTATTGGATGTGCTTTGACAGTTTTTTTTTTTCTTTCTTTTTTTTTTTTTTTCTTTCATATTTTCCTTCAGCTGATTCCCCGTCACTGGTTCTTTTGATGTTTCCTTTTGCTATGTTTCTCTTTTCATTCTTGTTTACTTTTTACCGGTTAATTGTTTATGATTGAAATAATGGTTCCTTTATGTATATATTTTTTCACACTATGTTTGTCCAGGAATGTTTGTGTGAAGACCAGTAATTACAGTGTTTGATATGAGACAAAAATAAATTTGAATTTATGCGAACACCTACGGATGCATTTCGGAGTTTTCTCTGAGGACGTATGCTGTTAGAGATTTCGGGGCAAAAAAGCATCTAAACAAACTGACAGCTTACCAGTTTTCTAAGACTACTACTTTTCGAAAAGCTCGATATTTTTACGGCGATTCGGCATTTTCCTATCGTCTGATGACTTCCTTCTTCTTCGAGAGTCGAGGTAAACCTTTCCACGAGGGATAGGATTAACACTAAGTATGTAGTATGATTAAAAATAAAGGTTATATAGTATCCCTTCCTCTGTATATTGA
>NW_028234412.1:36512713-36515213 GCF_977035675.1 Penaeus japonicus
CTTCCCGTTTTCTTTGCCTCTACCATGCCCTTTACCATGCCCCGCTCTGCCCGCCGTCTGCCGCGCGCACGTACAAACACACTGACTGCCTGAGCGATTGTACACTTCGAGGCGTTGCCCACATCACCCTACTACGCCCACCCCTCTCCGCTAGTATGGATATAATCCACAGGGTATTAGTGAACGTTAAGCTATTCACTGATCAAAGATGGGTGGAAAGGCTAGGAGTAAGAAGACCAATACAAGAACACCTTAAATACACACACGCTCACCCTTCACATGGAAGATGATGCAGGAAACCAGCACCCTGCACCCAAGGATCATTCTTCGTCCTCGTCGTTCAAGAATGGTGCATCCGCATCCATCGGTGACCAGGCGCCCATGGATATGGCTACAATCCTGCAACTTATGTTGCAAAGGGATCAAGAAAGAGAAGAAGCACACAAAAAGGAAGAAGAAGAATGCAGGAAGGAGGAAGAGGCACGAAGACAGGAGGAAGCAACTCATTTCCAGGAGTTGTTATGCCACCTTGTTCCTCAGTTCCTTGCTTCCACAGTGCATACTTCAGCGACGCCGTCTGGCAACCTGAACACCATATCAAATGCCTCGAGAACCCCGTTGACTCAAAAGGCATCTGTGCAGCCTCCAAATGCTTTACCTGCTGATGCGACTCCTCAGCAATTTTGTGAATAGAGACATGACTGGTCAGACTATGCTACGATGGTGGATCTGCCACTGCCTAATCAAATATGCGATGTGTGCTGGAACACAAGTTGGACGTGTCTCCTAATTCCTCAATTTCTTTAGAGAATGTTTTAAACAAACTGCAGTCACATGTCAACACGAAGTGTTGTGACGGAAAGCATTCTCCGAATTCAAGCAGGCAGAAGGTGAGACCTTCGATGATTTATGGATATGTTTAAAGATACTATCCCAGGAGATAGACCTTTGCAAAGCTCGGAATGCATTCTGCATCGACGAATGGATTAAATATGGTATTTTGATGGGCATTCATGATGCCGAGTTGACGCAAAACCTCATCAGAGTGGACACATCTTCCACACTTCAGGACGTCTTGAATGCATGCACGCCACATGAATCTTTAAAGACTGCATCTTCCTCACTTAAGGAAACACTTTAATTTGTGATGTGGCACACTATAGGAAGAGTAGGAAGATGGCTCACCAGTGGAAAAACACAGTCCTTTGAACATTGCGATCGCCATTACCATCAGAAGCCCTGTCCAGCGGTGACATCTTGTCGTGCTTGCAACATTAAGAGCCATTGGGCCAGCATCATGAAGTGTCGAGCCAAAAATGCCAAGTGCAAGGATTGTAATTTATAGTGGTACTGTGATAAGTGTTGCCACAAGAAGGCAAAGACTGAAACCTGAATGTCATCAGTTCAGTGTCCCCTTCAACATCGTGTGTTAGGAGAATTTCTGCTACAGTGCGATCCAGACCTCATCCCTCACTTAATTAAAGTCCATATCACTGTTATACGAGATAACTCATCAGGGCACATTAATATTATACCTGACACAGGTGTGGATTCTACAGTCACTGGGCTACAGCATCTCATTACCCTTGGCCTGACTGAGCAAGACCTGGAACCGTCCTCCGTTACGATGTACCACAATGCTGATGGATCACGTATGTCACCAGCAGTTGGTTCTTTCCATGGAAGCATTACATATGGCAATAAGACGACTGATTGCTAGATTGATGTCCAAATTCACTGACAACCCCTTTGCTGTCTTGGGTCGAGTGTATAGACTTAGGGATCATTCTGGATTATTTCCCTAAACGAATCCCAGACAAGCAAACCACCAACAAGGTACAGGTTTCAGGAAGAGGCACGAAGACCCCAACATCCAGTCCAGCCATTGTCATTACCTCTTAACAAGTCGACCTCACCATATGCTGCAAAAAAGTATTTTCTTTGTGAATATGCTGACGTATTGGTGCGAAAGGAGGACCTGAAGTCAGGGCCACTTAAGAAAATGTCGGGCCCTCCAATGAGAATCCACCTAAGGGAAAATGCCCAACCTTATGCAATACATACCCCTCGGTCAATTCCTCTTGCTTTTCAGGAAGCAGTGAAAACAGCTTGAGTCAATGGTCAGCCAGGATATCATCACGCCAGTGAACGATGACCTTGGTCTCACCCACTTGTTGCAGTCGTCAAGGCTAATGGTGGTGTTCACATCACCACTGACCTCTCCAGGCTGAATTCACAAGTTTTCCACCTAGCCCACTCTTCACCAACACCATCTGAAGCAATTAGGAGTGGTTCAGGCACTACAGCTAGGACCACTATTCGTTTTTTTTCTGGCATCTGTTCCAGGTGTACCAGATGGTGTGCATACCGATGGCGGACCTCAATTCACCAGCAAAGAATTTGCAGCTCTCCTTGAGTGATGGGGAGTGCGTCACATCATGTTGACACCCCATTACCCATAATCAAATGGTCATGCTGAGGCAGCTGTGAAGAAGGTGAA
>NW_028234412.1:36532713-36535213 GCF_977035675.1 Penaeus japonicus
TGACAGTGACAATTAGATAATAATCCCTTTATTTTAAATACAAAAATATAAAAATAAATAAAAATATAAATTAAAAAAAAATTAAAAAAAAAAAATAAAAAAAAAAAAAAAAAATAATAAATAAAAATATAAATATAAAAAAAAATTAATTAAATTTAAAAATTAAAAAAAAAAAATATTTAGTTAAATAATTATTAATAAAATAAAATATGAAATAAAAAAAAATAAATTAAAATATAAAATTTATAATAAAAAAAAAATTTAAAAATAATAAGTAAATAAATAAAAAAAAAAATAGTATTAAAAAAAAACATTAAAAAAAGAAAAAATATTAAAAAACAAAAATAATATAAAATAATATAAACTATAAAAAAAAAAAATTATTAAAACAAAAAAAACATAATAAAAAAAATAAACAAATAAAAAAATTGATTTAAAAAAAAATAAATAAATATTTATTTAATAAATAAAAAATAAAAAAAAAAATAAATCAAAAAATAATTAAAAAAATTTAATAATAAAAAATTTAAAAAAAAATAAAATATTAAAAAAAAAGCAAATAATAAAATAATTAAAAAAATAAAAATTAAAAAAAAAATATAAATATAATTTGAAAAAAAAATAAAAATAAAAAAATAAATATAATAAAAACAAAAAAAAAAAAAAAAAAAAAAAAAAAATTAAATAAATAATAAAATAAGATAATTTTCAATATATTTAATAAATATATAATATTTTAATCAAAAAAAAATTGTACTTTTAGTTTTATAATAATCAATCAATTATAAAAAAAAAATAAATATAAAAAAAAAAAATAAAAATTAAACCTAATTAAAAAAACTATTATAAAATAATTATTAACATAAAAAACAACATTCCAAAAATTGATAATTAACCCCACTAACCATAAATATTAAAAAACAAATTTAAAAAATGGAAAAACATATATTTCCATTCAAATCAAACCGAAAACAATCTCAATACAAAATAAAACACTTAAAATACGAATACTTACATCAACTAACAAACAAATATACCTAACACTTTCATAATAATCCCCACCCCACAAAAACCACACACCCAAACACAAATACAAACTAAAATACAACCCCCCCAAAAAAAACCAACCACCAAACTTACCAAACCAATTAAACTACATACATAAAATAACACACCCAATCACACAACACAAAACAAAAATAAAAAAAAAAAACAATAATTCAAAAAACATTACATCACCACCACTCCACCATAAACAAAAATTCAAAACCAAACTACTACCTTCCAAACCAACCCAAAAAAACAAAAATCAAAAACAACCAGAACAACACACCTTCAATAAAAACTTCAACCACCACATAACCACAAACCTATTACTAAAAATTACAATAAAACCCATATCCAAAAGAAATAAACTAATAACCCCCCTAAACAAAAAATCAATAACAAAAACAAATCACATACCTTCCACACAATAACTAACTTCCACACAACTACAACCACACCCCAAACTTTTATCTTTACAACCCCTAAACACAATAGATATCACTAACACTACAACCAAAAAATGACCTAAAAAAACTTCCATTACCCACCAAAATTAAAAATAATCATAAAAAAACAAAACCCACACCAAACAAAACAAAAATCTATCATAAATAAACAAAAAATCAATACTATCAACTTAAAACAAAATAAAACCAAAAAAAAAAAACACTAAATACAACAAAAACAAAAAAAAAAACAAAAAATCACACCCTCCACGAGGGGGGGGGTGGGGGTGGTGTGTTGTTGTTTGGGGTATTGGTTGTAATGGGCATAGGTTAATATAAGTATGCAGGAGGGAGCGTTAATATAAAGAAAATATAAAGGTTATTCATATTTTAAAGTTTTGACACTACGATCGGGGGATGAAATTTAAGATATTTAACATCTAAATTAATAAATAATCTTAAAATATAATTTTATATAATAATATATAATATTTTAAATGCACAAATTAATTATTATCTATTCTTATTACTTTACATTTCTTCATAACACTTTATAAACACATTTAAATACATATGAATATAAAAAAATAATCTTTTAAATTCATTCTTAAATTTATATTTCCCTTTAAAAAGATCGATTTTCAAAACTTTAAATATGAATAACCCCTTTTTTTCTTTTCTTTTTTTTAAGCCGCGACTGCAATGTAGTGAGAGAGCTTAAACGCCTGGAAAATGGGATTTGAAACCTGAATGTACATATTTTACTTGGATGCAGTATGATATAAATCGCATTAAATCTATTCGATTATATATAATTATAAATTATATCCCGTATTCATATATTGGAGGTATTTCCACATATTCATTCGTGCATATTGATACATTTCACGAAATAAAGCATATGACCTATATTGCTATCATATTTCCTTTCAAAGATCGGTTGAAAATGAAATTGATGACAACTCTTCACTTTTTTTATATTTTTTTTTTCTCTTCCTCTCTTAACC
>NW_028234412.1:36542713-36547713 GCF_977035675.1 Penaeus japonicus
AAAAAATATATATATATATAATATTTTATTTTTATATTTTTTTTATTTTATTATAGAATTATATATATTAATTAAATTTTTATTTTTAATATATTTTTTTTTATATATATATTATATATATATATAAGGAAGAAAGAGAAAGAGAAAAGGGAAGGGGGAGAAGGGAAAGAAGGAAGAAATGTGGAATTGTGTATGCTGGGTGTCGTGTGTGTTTCTCTGAATATGTCTGTCTGTGTGTGATGTGTGAGTGTGTAGTGGTAGTGTGGTGTGCAGAGTGTGTGGTGTGTGAGTGAGAGTGGCGTGTCGTGTGCGTGTAGAGTGAGTGTGTGTGTGTTGGGGACGTGTCGTGTGTTTGTATGTGAGGTGTGTGTCGGTTTGTTTGTATGGGGTGGGTGAGTGTGTGTGTTGTAGGAGTGTGTGTGTGTGTGAGTGAGTTTGTGTGTGTGTGTGTGGTGTCTATGGGTGTGTGTGATTGGGGTTAGTTTGTGTGTGTTTGTGCGTGAGTGTGTGTGTTGTGTGTGGGTTTAGAGTGTGGTTTTGTGAGTGTGTGGTGGTGTGTGAGTGTGCGTTTTATGGATGTGTGTTGTCGTGGGTGTGTGTGTGGTGTGGAGTGTGTGTGTGTGGGGGGTGTGTGTGTGTGTGTGTGCGATTTGTGTGTGTGTGTGTGTGTGGTGACGTGTCGTGTGTGTGAGTTAGTGAGTGTTTGGGTGTGTATTAGGGGTGTGGGTGTGTGTGTAGAGTGAGTGTGTGTTAGTGAGTGTTGAGTGTTTTGTAGTGTGTGTGTGGTTTTGTGTTTGATGAGCGTCGTGTGTGTTGTATGTGTGAGTGTGTGTGTGTGTGCGTTTGAGTTGTGAGTGTGTAGTGGGTGTGAAGAGATTTAGTGGAGTGAGTTTTTGTTTGTGTGTGATTGTGTTTGTGTGTGTGTATTGGTGGGTTTGTGTGGGTGTGAGTAGTGTGAGTGTTTGTGTGTGGGTGAGTGGTTGTGTGTTTGTGTGTGTTTGTGTGTGTGTTACGAGTGAGAGTTGGAGACGTGTGAGGTGTGTGATGTGTTTGTTTGTCGTGTGTGTTTGCAGTGAGTGATTGAGTGTGCGTTGAGTGGGGCTGTTTTTATTAGTGTGTGAGTTAGTGTTATGTTTTGTGTTTGTCGTGTGATGTCGTTTGTGTTAGCAGTGTGTGGCGTGGTGTTAGGTCTTTGTCTAGATGTGTGAGTGTGTTGTGTGTAGTTCGTGTGAGTGTCGTGTGTGTGTGTGAGTGTGAGTGAGTGTGTGTGTCGAGTGTGTTTGTGTTGGTTTGAGTGTCTGGTGTGTGTGCGGTGGAGAGTGTGTTATAGTGTGAGTGGAGAGAGTGTGTGTGTTTGTGAGTGTGTGGTGTTTGTGCGTGCCTGTGTGTGTATTTGTGTGTGTGCTGTGGGTGTGTGTATGTGTGTTTGTGTGTTTCGAGTGTGTGTGTGTGCTGAGGGTTGTGGGTGTTTGAGAGTGTGAGTGTGTGTGTCGTGAAGCGAGTGTGAGTTGGTGAGGGTGTCGTAGAGTCATATGTGTGTGTGATTTGGGTAAGTGTGTGTGTGTGTGAGTGTGTGTGTGTTTTTGTGTGATTGAGTGTCGTGTAAGGGGTGGGTGTGTGTGTGTACTGGGTTTGCGTGTATGCGTTAGGGATGTTCGTGTGTCGTGTTGTGTGTGAGTGTTGCGTGTGTGTGTAGCATGAGTGAGTATTTGGTTGGGAGAGTGAGTGTTGGGAGTCGTTATGTGTGTGATGAGAGTGTTTGTGTGTGTGTGTGTTTGTGTGTGGGTTTATCTGCTGGGTGAGTGTCAAGGGTGTTAGTGAGTGTGAGTGTAAGTGGTATGTCGTGTTGTGTGTCCGTGTGTGTGTGTGGTGTGTTTTTGACGTGTGTGTGTGAGGTAATCTCATGTGGGTGTGTGTCTGGGCGTGTGTGAGTGTGTGTGTTTGTTTGTGTGTTTGTTTAGTGTGTGGTGTGAGTGTGTTTGTGAGGGTGCGTGCTTTAGAGCTATTGCGTGCTGTGAGTTCGTGTGAGAGAGTGCGTGTGGAGTGAGTGTTTGTGTGTTACTTGTGTCAGAGATTTATATGTTGTGGTGATTAGGTTAGAGATGAGGAGTGTCGTGATGTTGTGTGATATTTTTGGTTAGTTTGAGATGAATGTTTATTGATGTTTCTGGTTAGGAGATTTATTCGATATTTATATATACTATTTAGAGTGAGTTAGTAGGGAGATTTAGAGATAGAGATTATTCTTATTTACTATATGTATATTTTGATTAGATATATAATGTATATTTATATACATTTTTATGTTTGATTTGTATATTGAGATTCACATATATTGTTATTTATATATATTATTTCTATATATATATAATTTATATTTATATATATATATACTATATTAATGTATATGCTATATATTATATTATATTATATATATATTTATATATATATTACATATATATATATTTATATATAATATATATATATATATAGATAGTATATTTTATATATATAGGTATATTGTTTAATATTATATATATATTATATTATATATATATATATATTATAATATATATGATATTGTTTATATGATATTATATATATATATTTATATATATATATATATTTATATATATTTGTATAAGAATTTATATATGTGTGTGTATTGTGCACTGTCGTGCCATATGTGTTTTTGTGTTGTTAGTGTGTGGTATGTGTGTTGGTGTGTGTTATGTATATAATTTAATACTAATATATATATATAATTATATATATATATATATATATATATACATATCACATATACAAGAATTAATATTTCTCTCCACTTTATCTTGGCAATGTGTCGGCTTGGGAATGAAGAATAAGTAAGTGGAGGAAGTGGCGGGACAGCAAAGGACTCGCGGAAGGCGTCGGGAGCCGACAGAGTTGCGCAAGCTAAGGTGAACGCACACTTTGTAGGCCTGTCTTAGCCACCACTGGAGGAAATATTTATTCAAGGCGAGGTCGGTTGACGGGCGATGCTACCCTTCGGCGCAGGAACACTAGTGCGGCTTCCTCTTTCAAAGGGGCTTTCTTTTGAGTTCAAAAGGGGGAGGAGAGAGAGAGGGAGAGAAAGAGAGGGAATTGGGGGGAGGAGGAGGGGAGAAATTGGAGGGGGAAAAGGGCGTGATGAAAAGGGAACTTCACAGGGTTTTCACTTGTTTCACTACTTCTTTCTTTACTTTACTTTATTCGCTCTTATGTGAAAAAAGATATTCTAAGAAAGATAAAGAAATGAAGAGAGAGGAAAATGAACATGAGGCGTCGTGGATAACTGAGGGTTAATCGGTGATTTGATTATTGAATATGATGCGAATGCTTTGATATCAGAATACACGACATACTGTTGTATGTGATTACAGTACATGTATATTTATCGTGCGCGCTGGGCGTTTACACCCACATTACACCCCTCCCCCCACTCTCTTTTCACACACACATCACACGAATAAAATACCAAACCAAAGCAAAAACACACACACGATACAAACACAAACACACACACACACGAAAAAACACAAACACAAAAGCACAAAATACCTCACGAATAAAACATAACCCACACACACGGAATAAATACAAACACAAAAACTACGCCACACCGAATCAAACACAACCACACTCACGAATTAAAACACAAACAAACACACAAACGAATAAAACACAAACGCAAAAACACGCACAGATTAAAAACACAAATACACACACAAACGAATAAAACACAAACACAAACGCAACCCAACACGCACATGAATAAAACACAACACACCACAAACGAATAAAACCAAACACAAAACGCAAAAAACAGCATACGAATTAAAACCGCACACAAACGCAAAAACACCACACGAAAAAACACAAACCACACTCACACAACGAATAAAACACAAACACAAACGCTAAAAAACACGCACCACGTATAAAACACGCACACAAACGCAAAAACACGCACACGAACATAAACACAAACACACACACAACGAATATAACACAAAACACAAACGCACACCAAACGAATAAAACCAAACACAAACGCAAAAACACGCACAAGAATAAAAACACAACACACACACAACGAAAGAAAAAACACACACAAACGCAAAAACACGCACACGAATAAAACAACAACAAAAACCACACACACGAATAAAACACAAATACACACACACAAAACGATAAAACCAAACACATACACAATGACTCTACACACCACACAAACACTTGAATATACAAACTGACAAATAGATAGCAAGGGCCTAAATATGGACTCAGACTATTCAGCCTATTGGAATAGTTTCATCAATTAGTAGGGGGTAATTGGTCATGTCTCTAGTGTTGCCTTACTCTTTCATTTATATTTATTAAATACAAGGCTACGGTGACAAGATTGGCTGTGGCTGTGAGAACTGGATGCTGCCACTTTTTCTTCATGCAGTGGTTGATGCTAACATCTCAGATCCGAGATAACAATCAGGATATATACTGAATGATCTTTTTATATGGTTATTATTATTTCTCTATCTATCTATTGGCTTTTACCCGACTATAAACGTTAATATTGTTTTTATTTATGTATATATACAATGTTTACTATCTTTTGTGTAACCACTAGAAGACACTTGTTTGCTTTAATCTCCTTACACTCAAGGTATAGGCTAATATAATGGACTGATTGCATCTCTTTCCACAGGTTCTATGTTATGATATACATATAAAAAAATAAGATGAATAAATCCATGTCATTGATCTTTACTTTTCTTGCCATGTTGTTTGAAGACAAGCCTGCAATCCTTTTCTTTTAGATTGTTGCAAGTTGACGGTTGATGACCCTAATCAAGGATTCATCTCTGGAATTTAGTATTGAGGTCAGTGTCTCTGGAGAGTCACTTACTGAAGAATGTCATGTCAAAAACAATGTGGTGTCTACTACACAAGCCTAACCATACTACATCAACATC
>NW_028234412.1:36552713-36555213 GCF_977035675.1 Penaeus japonicus
AATAAAACACAAACAAACACACAAACGAATAAAACACAAACGCAAAAACACGCACAAGAATAAAACACAAATACACACACAAACGAATAAAACACAAACACAAACGCAAAAACACGCACAAGAATAAAACACAAACACACACACAAACGAATAAAACACAAACACAAACGCAAAAACACGCACACGAATAAAACACGCACACAAACGCAAAAACACGCACACGAATAAAACACAAACACACACACAAACGAATAAAACACAAACACAAACGCAAAAACACGCACACGAATAAAACACGCACACAAACGCAAAAACACGCACACGAATAAAACACAAACACACACACAAACGAATAAAACACAAACACAAACGCACACACAAACGAATAAAACACAAACACAAACGCAAAAACACGCACAAGAATAAAACACAAACACACACACAAACGAATAAAACACAAACACAAACGCAAAAACACGCACACGAATAAAACACACACACACACACGAATAAAACACAAACACACACACAAACGAATAAAACACAAACACAAACGCAAACACACACACACAAACACTTGAATATACAAACTGACAAAAAGATCATCCAAGGGGCCTAAATATGGACTCAAGACTACTCTGCCTATTGGAATAGTTCATCATTAGTCGGGTATTGGTCATGTCTATAGTGTTGCCTTACTCTTTAATATTAATATTTCTTAAATACAAGGATAGGTGACAAGATCATGGCTGTGACTGTGACTGGATGCTGCACTTTTTCTTCATGCAGTGTTGATGCTAACTCTCAGAAACCGATATAACAATCAGTATATATACTGAATGATCTTTTTATATGTTTATTATTATTTCTCTATCTATCTATCTGTCTGTTTACCCGTCTATAAAGATATATTTGTTTTTATTTATGTATATATACAATGTATACTATCTTTTGTGTAACCACTAGAAGACACTTTTTGCTTTAATCTCCTTTCACTCAAGGTATAGGTAAATAATGACTGATTGGCATCTCTTCCACAGGTTCTATGATATGAAATACATTAAAAAAATAAAGATAAATAAATCCATGTCATTTATCTTTACCTTTTTGCCATGTTGTTTTGAAGACAGCCTGCAATCTTTTCTTTTAGATGTTGCAGTTGACGGTTGATGACTAAATCAAGGATTCATCTCTGGAATTTAGTATTGAGGTCAGTGGTCTCTGGAGAGTCACTTACTTGAAGAAAGTCATGTCAAACAAGTGGTATCTACTACACAAGCCAACCCATATTACATCAACCATCTCAAGTTTGATGACTACATATCTGTAAAAATCTTGAACCACACTGTATTCATCACCTCACTATCTCGATGTTGTTGAAACAGTGCATATCCGACACTATATAGATGGGATATGTTATGTTGGCAGATTGCGTTCAGCTATTGCCTTGGCCTTTTCATTATCTGCATTTATACCATTCAGATAAAGCTGTTAAAAGAGACTTTTAGCTTTTAATGTATCTTTTAGTTCATCTTCATTTAGAAAAAAAAAAAGAAAAAAAGAAAAAAAAAAAAAAAACAAAAAAAAAAAATATTATATATATATTATATATATATATATATATATATATATATATATATATATATATATATATATAAATGAGAATGAATAATTTTCACAAAACAAGAGATGTTATTGACGCGTTTCGGATTACTCCGTCTTCAGATTAACATGTTACAACATGTTTGTAAGACCATATGTGCCTTAGCCAAGAGCTGGCTAATCAGCTGATACCCGTGACCTGTCGCTCGTTATTCGCATAATAGACGTCGCCGATAATTTGATAATTTGAATCTTCCCGACGCGGTGTTCATGTTCTCCTCCGTCGCGATGTATGCAGCTTCCATCATTTTCCATTTCAGATTGTTTAATCCTTCGTGGACCATCTTTATAATTATATCTATCTACACATCATTATTATTGTTTTTATCATTATTCTCAATATTGTTATTATTACTATAATTTTTACTAATAGTATCACTTCCACTACTACTATTAATGTATCACTACTGTGATATCACTATTGCAAATAATATTTTCACTATCAAATTTTTATCATCATTATTATTACTATCATCACCATGGACATTATTAATCTAATTGTGGCGTTATCATTACAATTATTACTTTTACTAGTTAGCATTGCTTATATCATGGCCATATATTAATGATATTAATGATAATGTTGATAATAATTATCATTATTGTCATTAATATGTTCTATTGTTGTCATATCTACTTTTTGGTAAAGTTATCATACCATCATATCATTGTCATTAATACCATTATATCATTGTTATCATAAGTTTCTTTATTAGCATTATCATCACCAATATTATCATCATGATAAGCTTTAATCAAGGTCCTTCTTTTCATATCTTTATTATACTCATCATCATTATTTTCATTATGAAAATCATTATATCTGTTATAATGATCA
>NW_028234412.1:36557713-36562713 GCF_977035675.1 Penaeus japonicus
ACCTGGACTGCTGTATACATACACATTCATGCACTCATGTGCATTATGCACATGTGTACGTACTTATGTATATAATTTTTTTTTCCGAGAGCATTAGAGAGAACATTAGAGAGAGAGAGCATGGTGCATGACATATGAGGTATGCGAGCTTTTTTTTTTTTTTTTTTTTTTTTCCAAGGACGAGAATTTACATCAGACATGAACAAGAACACGAGAACGGACATATATACATTTTTTTTTTTTTTTTTTTTTTTTTTTTTTTTTTTTTTATACCTGGTTTCCTCCCAATCTGTCATGCATGCTATGATGCATGGCAGGTCGGGGTGACCCCTACGGCATAAGAGACTCTACCTCTCGTTCGGGAACAGCGAGTTGGGAGAGTCCATCTTTTTTTTTATTTTTTTTTTTTTTTTTTTTTTTTTTTTTTTTTTATTCTGGTTTCCTCCCGAATCTGTCATGATGCTATGCATGCATGGCAGGGGTGACCCCCTACTACGGTTATAAGAGACCTCTCGTTCGTTCGGAACAGCGTTTTTTTTTTTTTTTTTTTTTCCAAGGACGAGAATGAACATCAGACATGAACAAGAAGAACACGAGAACGCGAGAACGCATATATATACACATATATTGATACGGATGTTTCTTTTTTTTTTTTTTACCTGGTTTCCTCCCAATCTGTCATGCATGCTATGATGCATGGCAGGTCGGGGTGACCCCTACGGCATAAGAGACTTTACCTCTCGTTCGGAACAGCGTTTTTTTTTTTTTTTTTTTTTTCCAAGGACGAGAATGAACATCAGACATGAACAAGAAGAACACGAGAACGCACATGTATACACACTTTGATACGATTTTTTTTTTTTTTTTTTTCGAACGTAGAACATGAACACTAGAACAAGGTGGTGTTCACAGCAAGTGTGAACACGATAAGAACATCATAACACGTTAACACATGGAGCATGAACACCTACATATGTGCACACATATAGTCATGTGGGGAGCATGGAACGTGACACGGTGATGTACATGAGAAGTATGAACACTCAGACATGGATGTTGACACGAGAGCGTGCCCGTTGAACACAGGGACACAGAGGGAATGAGCAGTTCTTAATTATCGTGTCGTCGTTCCCGGACATACAGTGGACGAGGTGGTTGCTCGTTAATGGCTTTGAGGCTTCGTGGCCACCAACGGTGTTCAGTGTTTGTGTTGTTGTGTGTTTCTATGATGTTTGTGTATAGTGGGTCGTCTGTCTGTTGTAGCCTCTCCCATGTCTTGCGTGCACGAGCGTCTATTCGGGTGTTCAGTGGCTCGGTGTTGTATCTTTCGTGCAGTTCTCGGGTGGGTGTTATGTGTGGGTATCTTATGTTTGCGGCCCAGCGCAAAGCTTTGTTCTGGACCGCTTGCATGTTTATTTGTTGTGTTTTGGATATTGTGTGGAGTGGCACTGGGGTGTACTCGAGGATGGGCCGGAGTACTGTTTTGTAGAGTTGTAGTTTCGTTCGTGTTGTGCATTGCGTGAATCTGTGTAGTTTGGCGAGTGTGATGTTTGCTTGTTTGATGCGTTGTTTTGCGTGTGTGGATACACCCCATCTGGTGAGGGAGAGGCCGAGTAGTTTACCGTTGTTTGCGTTCGGTATGTCTGCATTGTTTATTTGTATGTTGGGCGGGTTTAGTCGTGCGATGGGTATGTTTGTGAACTTTTGTGTGTTTGTTTGGATCTTCCACTTCCTCTCGTATGTGTTTACGTGATTGATGGCGCGTTCTGTGGATATTTTCATGATGTTTTTAGATTTGCTTGGGTGTGTTATGATTTGTGTTATGTCGTCTGCGTAGGATATGTAGTTGCTGTATGGTGTTGGGAGTGGAAGATCTGCGGTGTATAGTATGTAGAGTGTTGGTGCCAGGACACTACCCTGGGGGACCCCACTCCTCAGGGGGATGGGGGGCCCGTGGTAGTGTTCGAGGCGAATGTTAGCAGATCTGTTGTCGAGGAAGTTGCAGAGAAGGCGTGTGAAGTTTGGTGGAAGTTGTAGGTTAATGAGTTTGTGTTTCAGTCCACTATGCCACACCTTGTCGAAGGCCTTGCTGACGTCCCGGAGAATGATGTTTGTCTGTTTTTTGTTTGCGAGGCTGAGGGCTATCTCCTCGTAGGCGAGGGCGATAGCACTCTCAGTTCCTCTGTTTGGTCTGAATCCGTACTGACGGGGGCTGTGAATGTTGTTTGTTTCTAGGTGCATGTTTACTCTTCGTGTTATGATGCGTTCGAGTATTTTCCCCGGAACCTCGAGCAATGAGATCGGTCGGTAGTTATTGACATAGTGGACTGATTTGTTTGGTTTGGGAATCAGCGTGAGGCAGGCGTGTTTGAAAGGAGATGGAAAGTGTCCTGTGGCCAAGGAAGCATTGAAGATTTGACAGAGTTTGAGTATCATGTTTGGAGGAAGGTTTTGAAGGATTGTTTTGTTTATTTTGCTTGGCCCAGGTGCTGTGTTTTTTGTTTGTTTGATTATCTCTGCAACTTCCCTCGGTGTTATTGGTGTGGTGAAAATATCTGTACTGTTTAGTGCGGTTAGGTCAATTGTTTGTGTGGGTTGTAGCAGATGTTGTGATTGTTGAAGTGCCATGTTTACTTCGTGCTCAGTGTCCTCGTCAAAGTTTTCGTTTTCTGTGTCTGTGATTTGGAAGTTTCTCTGCCAGAATCGTCTGTGAAGTGTTTCCATGTCTTGTATAGAGTCGATTTTGTTGTTTTGTTCATTATATAAGTATGTGCATCTTTGTCTGTCTGTACCCATTAGTTTTTTGTATGACTTCCAGAATATCTTTGGGTCTGTGTGGTTCTGGCAGAGTTCGTCTATAAGTGATGTCCATGTGCTTGTGTGGAGTTCTCTGTTTGCGTCTTGTAGTTGTGTTTGAATGTGTCTGTATCGGTTTCGTAGTTCTTGGTCCCATCCTCGTGTTTGGGCAAGTAGATGGACATTGTGATATTGTATTATGAGTGAGCGGAGGGTGTCATTTTGTTTATGTTGTGGTATTGTTCTGTATGTTGTTTTTGGTATGTGGGCTTGTCTGGCTGTGCTGATTTCATCATACCATGATTTTAGATATGAATATATTTCTGTTGTTAGTCGCCCTTGTAGTTCGTGATTTTGGGTTTGTGAAAGGGATTCTTTGAAGGAGTCCCAATCTGCATTTTTTAGTCTTTCTTTAGGATGAGATGGAATCATGATTGGGTTGGTCGAGATGGTGGCTATGATGGGGAGATGATCGCTGGTGGTGATCTCTCCTTGCTGGAGGTGTATGTTCAGGTGTGCGTGTCTGCTTGTGAGTACGATGTCTGGTGTGGTTGCTGACCGGTTGTTTATTCGTGTTGGAAAGTCTGGACCGATGTGTTGTAGTGTGCCGTCGAGGGTGCGGGAGACGAGCCCTCGCCCCACGGCGTTAGTGTAATTGTAGCCGAATGTATGGTGTTGTGCGTTCCAGTCCCCGAGTATATATGTGGGTTTCCTGTGTCTGAGGAGCTGGAATATGTCCTGGTCAGGTATGTATGGTCTGCGTGGTGGTAAGTAGATAGTGGCAATGATAATGGGACCATGTGGAGTATCGATTTCCACCGCAATGAGCTCTGATGTGAAGTTGTCATGAATTTTATGTTTTAGGTTCGATTTGATGGCGAGAGCAACACCATCGCTTCATTCACCTGTGTGGTTCGTTTGATATGTTGTGTATGTATGTATTTTGATTCTGTTTGCGTTGTCGAGTCCGTGGCTGTTAATGAGTATGATGTGGGGGTCGTACTTCCTGTACATATTGCAGAGCTCATTGCGGCGATCGAAGGTCCATTGCAGCACGTTGTGTTGCAGGACTGTGAGGCGTTGTATTGTTGAATGGTGTGGGTTCATGGTTTGTTTTGTGTAGAGTTGTCTAAGGGGTGGAACCCGTTACGTAGGTCATTGATGTTTTTGTATCTTGTCATGTGTGTGTTTGTGATGTCGAGTTCTCTAGCAAGGAGGTATTTATGCAGACGTTGTGCTGTGACGAGATCGGACTCGGCTGCATTCGTGTAAACCCACTTGATGTTGCCGCGGGCGATTTCTTTCCCGAGGAGGGAGGCCTCACAACACTCGTAGACTAGCGGATCGGCGGCATAGAAACGAATGCCGTAATATGAGGCATCGGTAACTGTGCCGTCCATGAGCCTGTTTGGGCTGGTTTTGGATTTAGAGGGTTTATTGTTAGTGACCTGTTGGGCTTGGTGTTGTTCTGAGTCAGAGCCTTGTTTTTTCTTTTCTTTTTCTTTCGGCCGACTGCGTGAGGTTGATCGGCTGCGGCAGCTCTCGCTGGTGTGTTTTGGTGGGTGTGTTTTTAGTTTGCAGGTTTGTGTCGCCTGTGTTTGTATGGTGTGTTTCGGCCTTACTGAAGGCTCCACCTGTCGTGGTGGGGTTTTGAAGGTCTCGACCTGTGTTTCATCAGGGGTTTGTTCTGGGTTATCAGGGGTTGAGGTATGGGTGGGGGGCTGGGTGGGGGGGGGGAACTTAAGGGAGGGGGAATGACCTTCAGGATTCCCCAGGAGTCTGCTTCTCCCAGATCGAGTTGGGGAAGATTGTTTCGTGCCAGGGCTGTTTTTGCATGGTGTCTGAACCCTTTGCTGGGGTCAATTATGTTTTGAACGTGAGCATTTATTAATACGATTAGTATTTCTTTTGATAGATTGTCTGGGAGGGCGAGGTGGATGGTTGGCTCGTTTTTTTCGTGTTTTTTTTATGTCCTGCTGGACTTGTTTTACTTCCTTAATTAGAGGTTGCCAGGCATTCTGCGTTGCTTTAATTGTTGCTTGTGCTGCTTTTTGTGCAGCTTCTTTTATCGGTTTTGTTTCTTTTTCTTTTTCTTTTAATTTGACTACATTTTCGTCCTGAATCTTTTTTATTTCAGCTTTTCTGTTAGGACATGTGTTGGCCATGGTCCTATGGTCCCCTCCACAGTTAATGCACTTCTTGTG
>NW_028234412.1:36612713-36622713 GCF_977035675.1 Penaeus japonicus
GACTGAAGAAGAATAGGGTATATATGAGAATAAAATTGACGCGTTGCAATTGAGTCTTCATCTGTAATCCTCAATGAAATTATTTTGTTTATCCTTCTCTTCTCTCTATCTGTGTGTGTGTATGAATATTATATATATATATATATATATATATATATATATATATATATATATATATATATATATATATATATATATTATATATATATATATATATAATAATATGCATATATATACGCATACATATAAATATATGCATTTATGTATATATATATTTATAACTTCCATTAGGATTCAAGGCATCTGGTTAGACAATCCTTTTAGTGGGTCGTTGTGGATTCTCACCCAGAGGACCCGAGTTCAATTCCCTGTCAGAGAGATAAAACTTATATATATATATATATATATATATATATATATATATATATATATATATATATATATATATATATAGAGAGAGAGAGAGGAGAGAGAGAGAGAGGAGAGAGAGAGAGAGAGAGGAGAGAGAGAGGAGAGACAGAGACCAGAGAGAGAGACAGAGAGAGAGAGAGAGAGAGACCGAGAGAGAGAAAGAAGAGAGAAGAAGAAGAAGAGAGAAAGAGAGAGAGAGAGAGAGAGAGAGAGAGAGAGAGAGAGAGAGAGAGAGACAGACAGAGACAGAGAGAGAAAGACCGAGAGAGAGACAGAGAGAGAGAGAAAGAAAGAGAGATAAAGAAGGAGAGGTAGAGAGAGAGAGAGAGAGAGAGAGAGAGAGAGAGAGAGAGAGAGAGAGAGAGAGAGAGAGAGAGAGAGAGAGAGAGAGAGAGAGAGAGAGAGAAAGAAGGAGAGGGAAAGAGAGAGAGAGAGAGAGAAAGAAAGAGAGAGGGAGAGAGAGACATACAAACACACAGAAACGTTTATGAGTGTTGCATCTTCATAACCCACCTCTCTTTCTCTTACACTGCTCACCGTTTATGCATCCTCTATTATTCCCCTTCCACGCCAAACTTCCTTTGCTGTATAATTTACTTCTCTTTAGAGTCATAATTTAGTGCCACTTCAGTTGGCATACCAAGGCTAGTCTACCTTTCTGTTTACTTGTGTATCATATTTCTCTCTCTCTCTCTCTCTCTCTCTCTCTCTCTCTCTCTCTCTCTCTGCTGATGTCATGCACATTTCCTCATTTTCTATGATGAATCCTTTTTAGAGTTATTGGGAACTTTCATTATGAATTTGATGTAAACTTAATTAAAATGTGACCAATCGGAATCTGTGACTATTTAATCGTCATAGGGAATATATGCATATTTGTATCCGAATAAATACTTTGAAGATTTGCGAGGATTTTGCCTTTTTTTTTCAGAAATCCTTTTCAGTTGATTCAATACTTTTCCTCTTCCTTTGAGCTTGCCTGAAGGATGTCAGATCTATCATTCGCTTACTGTGTAGCTAATATTCTGTCTGGTTGCACGTTCGAGTATCTAAAAGATCTTTCTAAGTGAGGAAGAAAGATGCATGTTCTTTTTTGCTATTTATCAGATACTTTTAAGAGTAAGTCAAATATCTGCAGGAAACTACTTATCAAGAGAACACGGCGATTTGTAATTGCTTACACTGTATCTATTTCAACCTGGTGATTGCCATTTGCAATGCAATGCGTTGTCTGTCACTTGATTCACTAATTGCTGTTGATGTAAAAGTGAACAAAATCTGCAGGTCAATCTAGACAGTCAGAGTGAAGTAGCAGTCACTTTAAAATTCTAAGTAAAATTTGAAGACTACCTATGTCCCCTAATGTTATATTCTGTTTACTTTTGGCGTAATTTGGCGCGTGGTTAAAGTAGAAACATGCAAGACAGAGGGGAGGGGAGAGAAAGAGAGAGAGAGAGAGAGGGAGGGAAGGAGGGAGAAAAGGAGAGAGAGAGAGAGAGAGAGAGAGAGAGAGAGAGAGAGAGAGAGAGAGAGAGAGAGAGAGAGAGAGAGAGAGAGAGAGAGAGAGAGAGGGGGGGGAGAGAGAGAGAGAGAGAGAGAGAGAGAGAGAGAGAGAGAGATAGAGAGAGAGAGAGTGAGAGAGAGAGAGAGAGAGAGGGGGGGGGGGAGAGAGGGAGAGAGAGAGAGGAATGGGGGGGAGGAGAAAGAGAATAAGAATAAGGGGAGGAGAAAGAGAATAAGAATAAGACAGAGAGAGAGAGAAAGATTGCTTTCTTGTGACATGTGACATTTAGAATGTGTTGCATCAATACATAGCTCTTGCAAAGGGAAAGATAAAACAACACTATTATGTCAGGCGTGAGAGGGTGACACAGATAGGTGAAGCAACGAGCGTACGTATATGTATGTATATATGTGTATGTGGTAGAGTATATATATATAACAATTAATGTAACATGAAAGATACAGATTACATTGATGATTGCATCATATAGAATACAGTAGCAGAAGCATATACGTGCAAATTATATTCGATGGACATAATAACAATTACAGCAGACATAATATATGTAAATACAATGGTTACATCTTTCCCTGGTTTCAAAATGATGGTCTCCATCATAATGAAATATTTAAAAAATCTGGTGTAGCTAACTAACAAAGAGAAGGAATAAGAGAAAATGTTTATCACAAGATGTGAGCAATGCAGAATGTTAACATATGAAGGGAGTGTATGTGATGTCGTGACCTGTAGATTTGCTAGTTATATGAGTGCTAACGGTACAGAGAACGGGCGGCGTTGAGGGAAGTGCATCCTCGAGCGGCAATGAACACAGTGTGCGTGTGTGGGCGGCGCTGAAGGCAAACCATCTTCAAGCGGCAGAACAACTATGTTTAGCATCTCACAAACTACAAATATATTCTTGTTAACGATGTATAACTGAGATAATAGAACTGCTTTATGCATGAGTGTGACGTAAACAAATGTTTTGAATATAAAGAGACTGTATATACATTGTGTTATAAGATACCATATATAAGAAAGACCTAGCTATTAATCACCGATTTTTAAAAGTTTGACAAACCTTGACACTTGAGACCTAGACATAGTGCGAGATGACAAGACTGGGGAGGTGGACTGCACGGCTGACAAGGCTGACGAGAGGATTGCGGGTCGGGATTGCTTGGCTGACGAGGTGATTTTGGTGTGAGCGGCTGACGAGGGAGCGAGGTCATGTGGCGCGGCTGATCAGGGATTGCAGGTCGGTGTACTGCAAATCGTGGCTGCGATAAGGAATCAGCATGGCGTGGTCGGCGTACAGATGAAACAAGTGTAGAGGAGTCGACAGCAAATATAGGGTAGTTCAGCAGCTATGCAGGTAATGCTGATCATTAGGCTGGGGACATCTCGATGGGAAGGGTGGCACACAATCAGAAGTTCAGGCAACTGGCAGCATAAAGTGTTGAAGCAGGGCAAAAGCGGCGGAGGCGATGTGCGGGTTCGAAGTCCGCGGCCACCTCTTTAACAGGTCCGGACTTGGACACTGCTTGTATGTGGTAACGTGGCCTAGGGTGTGAAGAACACGGCAGGTACAGCTTTCTTGCTTTATTGCTAAGCTTGAACAGTAGGACGTTGGAGTGAGGGCTGCTCCTCCGGGGAGGAGCGAGGTGTTGCTCCTCTGCTCCCCTAGAGGATACTCACTACCGCAATGTGTAATTTGTGTCAGGATGTATGTGAATCACGTGTTTTCTTGTGACATGTGACATTTGGAATGTGTTGCATCAATACATAGCTCTTGCAAAGGGAAAGACAAAACAACACTGTTATGTCTGGCGTGAGAGGGTGAGACATATAGGTGAAGCAACGAGCGTACGTATATGTATGTATATATGTGTATGTGGTAGAATATATACATAACAAAATATATATATATATATCTATATATATATATAATATATATATAAATATATATATATATATATAAATCTATATATATACATATCTATATATGTACAAATATATATATATATATATATATATATATAATAAATTATAATATTATATAACAATTAAAGTAACATGAAAGATACAGACTACATTGATAATTGCATCATATAGAATACAGTAGCAGAAGCATACACATCCAAATTATATTCGATGAACATAATAACAATTACAGAAGACATAATATATGTAAATACAATGGTTACAGGGAGAGAGAGAGTAAGAATAAGGCAAAGAGAGAGAGAGGGGGAGAGAGAGAGAGAGGGAGGGAGGGAGGGGGAGGGAGAGAGAGAGAGAGAGAGAGAGAGAGAGAGAGAGAGAGAGAGAGAGAGAGAGAGAGAGAGAGAGAGAGAGAGAGAGAGAGAGAGAGAGGAATGGGGGGGGGGGATAAGAATAAGACAGAGAGAGAGAGGGAATTAGTCAGGGACTATAGGCAGCTCTTCTCTGTCACTCTTAGCTCTTGGAAGGCACACGATAGGCAGGATGATTAATTAATAAATTAATAAACTAGCCCTTTTATGCATTCTTGGAATGTCATCAGAAAATGAGAGGTATCCTCTAATTGCCCGACCAAAGGGTATAAGTGGTATTAATCCACGCCTTTGGTGTAGCGTCTGTGGCAAGGTGGGGAAAGAGCCATACAGTGCCATACAGCTTGTATTGACGATACAGATAGGTTCTCCTTTTCCTGTGAAACCGTCAGTGACTTGAGAAAGAAGGCGGGAATCGTAGATGAGGTTGAGTATCTCAGCTCATCCATAGACAAAGCCACATCGGAAGATCTAGCTGAAAATACACCTGATGATACTTTCTTGATCTTACAAATGAAGGTCTTATAGGTATCATCAGAAAACTAACAGATGAAGTGAGTAAATAACGAAACTCACTACGTCAGTATCGAAGTCTAGTACAAGACATCACCTCTAAAAGGGACGCAGTGGTAGGTGTCCTTAATCTTATTGATACCCACAGTGCCACTGTCCACACACTAGACAATACTTCTGTCGCTTCCAAACTCTGTAGTGCTCTGCCAGACAAAATAGACAGTGAGTGGAAAGACCTCACTGATAAGTGTGAGACTACATCTAAATGGTGGCAGTCTGAAAAAACAAAACGCCTTTGAAAAGTCTACCACTACACACAACCCTCACATCATATCCCAGAACAGCCAGGGGAAATTGCAAGGCAGGCTAACAACAAATTGTCACGCAATACTGTTCCACTAGTCCAAAAGACTGGAAATAAGAGGGATACTAAAGCCCCAAAGCGAGGCTATTGGCCATCACAGCCAAAGCCAATACCAATTCAAAGGGGTACCAACCATACGAGGGACCCTAAACCCTTTTCTTCTAATTGTGGAGGCCGGGACACTCCTCAGAGAACTGCAGGCGTAAATTACAGTGTCAGTTTTGTGACAGAAAGGGACACTCAGAACAAAACTGTCGGGAAAAGAGGAACTTTCAGAGGCAAAAGCTGTTAGTGAGGTCCCTTGTAACTTCAGACAAATCAAAATTCTGCTCTTCTTCATTTCTTCCAAAACCAACTATCATTGCAACCATAGGTATACAATTCCTATAAACCCCCGCTGATTAGCAGAACACCCTTGCAGGAAATGTACAGTCAACAACTATTCACTGCTCCTGGATTCATAGGAAGTCATCAACAGCAATCTTTTATATCATGAATAAAAGAAAACTTAAGATGCTATCTGTTAACCTCCGTGGCTTCTTAACAAACATTGGAGACCTAACACATAGATATGTTAACAGATTCAAACCTAATATTGTTGCAATTGTGGAAACATTTTTTAATGACTCTGTTGCTCAAAATTATGGACGTCTGTCAGGATATACAACCTGTTATAGACGTAACAGACAACTCTGCCAGGGGGGAGGAGTAGCAGTCTGTTTTCACAGCTCTCTCCAAATCCAAAAATTTGATTCTCCAATGCCAGGTTATTTTGAGATGATGTTTTTTAAACTTTATCTGCTGGATAATCTTTCGGTGTTAATCTGTGTCTGCTACAGGCCACAATGGCATAACACAGACCCACTGGATTATCTTACAGCAAATTTAGATGACCTACTAATTAAATATAACTGTCAGAACTTTATATTAGCAGGTGATCTCAATTAGTATCTCATTCAAAGAACATTCGATAACTTCTTAGAAGTCTTTGGACTACAAAATCACATATATTTCCCTACACATACTTCAGGGTCATCTCTGGATCTAGTTGTGACAGACTTCACAGGATTTGGGACCATGCAAATTGGTCTACCACCTGTAATACTCTAGAGAAAGCTGACTGGGACACTTCGCTAACTGGTGACCTTGATGCTAAGATACAGGCATTAACAGATCACACCTTGTCTCTTCAACATCAGTATGTTCCCCACAGAACTTTTATCAGCAAAGCTACCGACCAGCCATGGTTTGGTTATCACTGACGAATTGCTTCTGATGCCAAGTACAAGGCATGGCAAACATATAAGAGACACCCCACACCCCAAAACTGGAGGTACCACAAGGTTGCTTGTCAACATATGGCAATAGTCCAACATACTGGCAGGCAAAGCTGGCTAGAGGATATTCGTCAGAAGATGCAGACAAGGGATGTAAGCAGCAAATTGTGGTGGTCTCTTATCAAAGATCAACAGGGTTTTTCGAGAGAAGAGGACATTCCACTTCTTAAATATCAGAATGGGACATTTGCTGTCAAAAGTTCTGAGAAAGCCAATATATTTGCAGAACATTTTGCCAACATATTGCAGGTGCCAGACCCCAGCACCTGTCCTTCCAGAAAGAACATCCCATCGTCTTCAAGACATAAATGTCACCAAACATATGGTAAAATGTATCTTATAGGAAATGGACACAAACAAATCTTCAGGGCCTGACAACATCAGTCCATATTTCCCAAAACAATACGCAAATGAGTTGGCACTCCCTCTGTCAATTCTTTTCCAAGAGTGCATTGCTCAAGGCAAATGGCCTAAACTTTGGAAGAAGGCGAGGGTGGTTCCCATACATAAAAAGAAGGAACGCTTTGAAGTGGGAAACTACCGTCCTGTATCACTTCTTTCCAACATTGGCAAAATACTGGAGTTAATTATCTCTACGCACCTGACTCAATTTCTACAAGACCACTGTCTTCTTAACGAAAGGCAGTTTGGCTTCAGAAAGGGTCGGTCAGCAGCAGACCTTCTCCTGCAGATCTACATGGCACAAAGCTGTGGATGATCAGATGATCACCTGCATTATTGCACTTGACATCGCTGGAGTCTTTGACAGGGCCTGGCATGAGGGTCTTCTGGCCAAGTGCAAAGCAAATGGGATAAATGGTAGGCTACTTAAATTGCTTGGAGACTATCTTCGAAGTCGTTCCTTACATGTAGTGTATAAGGGCGCAACTCCTCAGGAGTTTCCCATTGGTGCAAGTGTTCCACAGGGTAGTGTTCTAGGACCTCTGTTGTGGAATATTTACTTTAATGACCTACTTGATCTTGTCCCAGAATCATATGCATATGCAGATGATTGCAGTATATTCTTCTCATTTGACAAGAACCAGTTAAATGAAGTTGAAAGAGTAATGCATCAGCGTTTAACAAGTATAACCGCCTGGGGAATAAAAACTCAAATGATGCACATAGCTCAGCATCAAAACAATTGCTTACTCAAGCTCTCAATGAATGGCATTGTGATAGAAGATGCAGACACACTGGACATCCTTGGAATTAAGTTTGACAAAGGAATGAATTCCAAAAACCATATTAAGGATCTCGCCAGGAAAGGAGCAGGGAAGCTGGCAGCACTGCGGCGAATAGCTCCTCTCCTTGATGCAAAAGGATGCAGGATTCTCTACAACTCACAGGTGCGACCCTGCTTTGAATACTCTCCCCTCACTTGGATGGCCTGTCCTCCGTCCTATCTACAACTTCTGGAGAAGGTAGATCATCGTGCTCGTCGGTTGATAAACAACTGTACAACTGAAAATGTCCCAACCCAGCCTTCAGCATCATTACAACATAGGAGAGATGTAGCTGGCCTCACAGTACTCTGCAAAGCCACCTTTGAAGAGAACCCTTGGCTAAGACCACTGCGAGCTAAGGTGAAAACATCAGCTTATAGCACAAGAAGTGAAGCCGCTAGCGAGTTTAGCGTAGAGGTACCGAGATTCAGGACATCTCTGCACCAGCGATCGTTCTTGCCTCACTTCACCCGTTTATGGTATAAGGTTGCTGATTCTCTGGACTTAACTTGTTTCAGATCGATACAGAGTATTAAATAAGCAGCAAATAACTGGTTACTATACAACACTTACCTCACACATGTTTATGTTTTGTATTTACATAACCTTTATGTATGTGCATGTATGTAACATCACACTCCTTTTGATAACGGTGATAAGGAAAATATATGCATTTATGTAATATGTTATGAAACTGAGATAGGTAGCTTTTAGCATTTAGATAGGAATCATTAAGCGATGCTTCCTTTAGCTTTGTGCAGAGCTACCTTCATCACCATGTATTTGTGTTGGAAAAAGAGAGAGAGAGAGAAAGGGAGAGAAAGAGAGAGAGAGAGAGGATGAAAAAGAGAGAATAAGAATAAGAAAGGAAGAGAGAGAGAGAATGAATATAACAGAGAGAATAAGAATAAGAGAGGAAGAGAGAGAGAGAATGAATATAAGAGAGAGAATAAGAGATAGAGAGAGAGAATGAATGAAAGAGAAAGAGAGAAAAAAGAGAGAGAGAGAGAATAAGAGAGAGAGAGAAAAAAAGAATAAAAGAGAGATAGAGAGTGTGAGAATGAAAGAGAGAGAATAAGAATAAGAGAGAAAGATAGAGAGAGAATCATATTATAAGAGATATACAAAGTCAGTATATGATGATAAATGAAACCCTTGTGTAGACAACGTGACTTCATCTCACGAACGTGTGGTCTTAGAATGAAAATAGAATGACTTCTTTTCTCATTTGCAAGAGATCTCAGTTACATGGAATGGTGATTTCCACTGCTTTCTCGGGAGATCTTATAACTTTACATTGGAGACAACATTTTATACTTGTTTACTTTTTCATTTATTGGCCTAATTACTCAGTACTGGATATGAAGGTAATATCTATTTGTTTGTTTGTGTGAAAATTATTTTCAGTTTCAATTTCGTTTAGCGGACTGTATTACATTGGTTTATATTGTTATCTTTAAGTGGTTAATACTTGATGGAATATTCATCATCAATATCTTGCAATTTGGATTGGTCACTGGTTGCGTTGCAGGAATTATTGAAACGCACGTATTATTTTTCACATTTGAGGCTCTCCGCACACTGTTTAAACCTCACTCTGTTTGTATGAAATGTTAACAAATTTCCTATTTATTTCCTGTATTAGCTTACTTCATATTTCAATATATCGGAGTCTCATTGCAAAATAATTCGAAAATTTATTCCACTCTGTTAGATTTTGCCTTTTGTGTCCATTCTTCATGTAATTAGCAAAGCCATTAGTGTTTATACATAATCCTCTCCCTCTCAAATCTAATTTACTTATCATCACAAAATTAGAAATTTAATAAAATCAACTTCAGGTAATATGTCCCTTAGCCTCATACGTCAAGAAGATATATTCTGAAATTTTGTGAATGTAATTTTTCAGAATGAAAATTGGTAATATTTTGTATCTACCTTCCGTAAGAGTTCTATTGGCATAATATCTTTATCAGGACCTTTTGTACATTCATCAACCACATGCATGAATATGTACGTTTTTCATATATCATATATATCCCGCAAAAATGCAGAATGTGTATAGTATTTACATGTTCTATTGATATATATATATTCATCTATCATAAACACACACACACAAACACACACAAATAGAGAACGAGAGCGAGAGCGAGAGAAAAGGGAACAAAAAAGACAAAAGGGAGAGAGAGGGAGAAAGAGAGATAGATAGAGAGAGAGAGAGAGATGCGTATAGGTACGTATGATTATATATAATCATATAAATAAATATATATATATATATATATATATATATATGTATATGTATATATATACGTATATATATATATACA
>NW_028234412.1:36650213-36652713 GCF_977035675.1 Penaeus japonicus
TATCCATGAGGAGGAGATGGTACACCACTTTAACATAAGCTAATAAACCTGCTTGAATAACAAAAAGGTATTCTTATACATGATATTCTCATATCAAGACGGCATCTAATAGGATTAGATAAGAATGAGGTAAAGTTGCATGAGGAAAAATGGAAACCAAAAAACAAAAAAAGGAAATGTTGAGACAAGATCAGAATACGTTTTTTTCCATCCTTTACGTGCCAAACCATTCACATACCTTTGAAAGTGTAGATCCCGCAGTACCAATTACGGTAGTGTAATGATTATATACATCATTTCCTCGCCGAACCAATCAAATACTTGTGAGAGTGTAGATCCTGCAAAACCAATTACGGCAATCAACTATATTGCTGGAATCACCTTTACTTTACCCAGAATAATTGTTTTATCGTTAAGTTCAGCCCTTATTATACCATCTTTAAGCATATTTCACTCCATCTCCCCTGGATACTGATGGTATGTCATACTACAGTAGCCTTTCCTCACTCGTCAGAATAAAAGAGTAATAGTCTTGAACTTGTAGCCTGTTAAAAAAAAGAGAGAAAAAAAAATAATATTAAGACGAAATCTACGTTTTCCTGTTGATGCTCTGCCTTGAAATTCTTCTCTTTTCTCCCTTCCTTTTTTCCTTCTTCTTTCTTTATTCTATTCATCCTTGAAAAAAATATATATGTATATAAATATATATACATATATATGTATATATATATATATATATATATATATATATATATATGTATATAAATATATATATCTTGTTTACTTTAGAAATGAATGCTTGATATAACAAAGAGCAAGATCAAAACTGAACATTTTAAATAAAAAATGTGATTGGTTTTGAGCTTTTATATATAATTTAAGTAGCTGAATTATGCATTACAATAATTCTGAATGCTTAATTATATATTTCCATATTTTGATTAATAATCATATATAAACCTGTCTCATCTCTTAATGAGATGAGACAGGGTGACAGGTGGCTGCCATTTACTGTGAAGAAAAAACATTCCCCTTAACTTATCACTTTATTTTCAAACTTTTAATCAGAATCATTACTTCATTTTATTTCTTATGCCTGATCTATAACACTTCACGTATATGTTATTTGTTATATTAGTGTTAAATGTCCTTTCTTACCGAGTGTCGATTTGTATCGCTATATTAGTGGCACTCTGCTTGTTTATCTCTTTAGTTGTCCGGTTTAAGTAATAAATGCAATATAAATGGAAATACTTCTCAAAATATCTATTTTATGAGGAATCCATACATTATTTAATAACCAAGATAAGATTTTTCCAACAAACAAAAATCAATCAATCAAATACATGTCCCTTTATATGGTATATTATTAATTACTTATTCTTGAAAATCATATTATGGTCAGCTAGGGTAGACAATTATCTTTTATATTGAATCAACTATACTCTTTAAAAGATATCTTATTTTTTATACATAACCCTTTACAAAAGTAACAAAAAATGTGTTTAAAAATTATCAAAGACTAAATGAATAAGATCTAAACTAAGATACGTCAAGTATGAATTTACAGTTCTAACCCGTTTTATTCGCTATAATACCTGATCATTTTGGTAAAGCATCATTGGAAGATTATACTATATCACTACTTTTTGACTTACAGAGTGCCACGGTGTTTAAAGACATGCATACCTCCACATGTGCCAGAGTGAGGAGCTGAAATCCACACTCATCCACTCCTTGGATGTCTCAGAAAACTCTCAATGCCTTTACTAGCGCCATCTTTTAGTTCAGCACACAACGACTGAGGGCACGAATGCTTCGACATTAGCAATACAAACAGTGAATCTTAAGGCCAGGTTAGACGTGATAATCATTCTTTCAAATATGATTGACTGATGTCTGATGTAGCAGATAAAGGAGACAGGTATATTGTAAGACAAATACATCTCTTCAGGAGGTGTTCGCAACATGTTGCTGTAGAGCGTCAGCATACAAATCATGACCCATATAATTCATGTGTTTATATAAGACTGCTCTGTCCAGCTATACGAACAGGTCATACTAAGTTTATACTGTTTAGTACTTAAGTTGGCATAAGGTTCATACTCTTGTGAAAGACACATATTAATTTACTGTAAAATAGTAAATGCTAAATTTCGCTATTAGAACTATATCACATTCTAAAACCTCGTTATTAGAAACACATCATAAGATTCAGATATAAATAAAAAATACTTTCAGAGTTTTCCATCACAAGAGTCACGGCGCTACACCCGGAAAAGACCAATAATATTATTTATATACAGTAAAAAAAAAAGAAGAAAAAAGAGAGAGAAAAAAAGCGCATCTGTTCACTAGCTCGCCTTCTACGATATGTATTCACAGCCGCCTAATGCAATCTAGACATTAAAGACTGATTAAACTCACAGATATGAAATTATATCCAAAGCCTCCTAGACATTAGTCTGCAAAAGACAAACGTTTATGGCGAAGATAAGAG
>NW_028234412.1:36667713-36672713 GCF_977035675.1 Penaeus japonicus
CATATTGAGTTATTTATACAGTTTTCTACATTATGATATAGTTTTTTCTTAAAATAAGGTTATTTTGTCTTTCAAATGTGTTTCATGCGAAGTTCCTACTAAAAGATACATATCAATAAAAAAAAATATTTCCCTCCAAAGTTTATACTGACTTTCTTTGTCTTACAAATAAACGTGTTTGATATGAATCTTCTACAGTACTTTAAAACATTAACTGATAAAAATTAATGGCCATATTTTCTTTAAAAGGCTTTTATTTTGTCTATTTTGCTATAACTTCATTTGGTTAATATATTATGCGGCCCTATAAATTTGTGAATCTTTGAATGTGGCCCTTGCACTGAAAAGTTTTCCCTTGCGTTAAAGTGTGTGTTTACATGTATATAAATACGTGTAGAATGTAACATATTTATATATTGTTGAATAATGTATAATTCCTTACCATAAAATATGCAACACATAATTAGTTTCATTATATTCAGTGTATATTTCGCTTCCATATACTGTATATTTGTTAATGTGAAGAACTCTAAAACATCAACAAAGAAAACTGATTTACAATAAGACATAAAAACAATATGAGTGGCAGCGTATTTTGCTCACAAAGTCTCAGATGTTATCCGCTAACAAAGTGTAAAACGGTAAAATATGAAAAAGAAGAAAAGAAAAATCTAAATAGAAATGTCAACAGGGTGCCATCTTGATGTGTCTTCTTAGCTTGTCCTCTATTTATGTATCAAAAGTACTGGCGTTACTCCTGCTACCGTATCCGCCACACGTTATGACTGACTACCTTTCGAACGTCCATTTATCAAGATTTGTAAAGTTCTTATATACATCATGCACAGAAATTATTCATATGACATGATAAATTGAAGGATAGTATCATCAGATGCGCAAATCAGCTATTTAGATGAGTTCTATATAGATTCGTGAATTCTCAAAATGCTTCGAAAACCGAAACATATCCGTCTTCGGACAGAGTATTGATGGTACATTTCACCCATGTCATCAATAACATTTCATTTGGATTTGTTGCGGTAATTACTCATACAGTCAGTGCTGAATGCTATTCCCCCTTGCATGCCATTTCCGAATTCACTAATTAACAACTCTCCCCGGGTTTGATTGGGACATTATCTTGGTGAAATAGGTGTAACTAAAACAATATTAGGAATGCAGCTTACTCGTGCTTTTGTCTGTAGTGTATATGAATTACTTGAATATAGGCGTATAAAAAGATAAATGATAATAATAATAATGGCTATAATGATTAGTATCAAAATAACAAAAGATGTACAACGAAACATTACAATACTGCATATCCAAAATATCAAAGGTACATTTTACAAACTACATTTTCTACAATCTGTCTGGATATGATAACGCAATTATTGTATTTATTCTACTCGTTAGTTACTCATTGATATTAGAACATCGTTAACTTTACTGTTCTATGCAGATAAGTGATTTTTAAAAACAGGAGTGTAACATCTGGGGAGCCTTTTACTGTGGAAAGGGCAGAGCGGGTTATCATTAGCCTTTACGACTTTCGCAGACGATTCAGCTGACGAATTTCCGTATGCCGGCAGCAGTGTGCACTTCCTTGAGGTGTGTGTGTGTGTGTATAAATATGTATATATATATATATATATAAATATATATATATATAATATATATATATAAATCTGTGAAGTCGGTATATCGGGGATATATATATAAAGAGTATGTATGTATGTATATGAGTATTGTAATATATATATATATATATAAATATATATATATATATATATATATATATACATATATATACATATATAAACATGTGTGTGTGTGTGTGTGTATGTGTGTGTGTGTGTGTGTATGTATGAATAAATAATTAAACAAATATATATATATATATATATATAAATATATATCAAAAAAATATGTATATATATAAATATATATATATATATATATATATATATATATATATATGTTATATGTTGTATATGTATATATACATATATTGTATATCTGAATATATATAAATATATATATATTAAACAATATATATATATATATATATATATGTATATATACATATATATATATATATATAACGTATATATATATATATATATATATAGTCTCTATATATATATAATATATATATATATACATATATATATATATATAAATATTATATATATATATATAAATATATATATATCATATGTTATATATGTATATATACATATATGTATAAATATTATATATATATATATATATATATATATTTATATATATACATATATCTATATATATACACACACCACACACACACACATATATATGTATATATATATATATATATATATATATATATATATATATATATATATGTGTGTGTGTGTGTGTGTGTGTGTGTGTGTGTGTGTGTGTGTGTGTGTGTGTGTGTGTGTTCTCTCTCTTTCTCTCTCTTTCTTTGTCTCTCTCTCTATCCATCTTTCTATCTATATCTTTCTCTCTCCTTCTGCCTCAATCAAAATTTAACTTCCCTTTCGGAGTAGATAGTCCAAAGCATAGACAAAATTAACGGCCAGAGACATTCCTGCCATGCATCTCAGGTTTGCAACATTTCAGTGTCTGGTCATGCAACACAATATAGTGAAGGAGGATGTGCAAGCTTGTCAGCAATGCGTTAATACTCCTGCAGGTCGATATGTTCTCTTCATCGGGTTGGGTTCCTCCCCCGCGTGTCGACGCGCCCGCCACCCAGAGACTCCCCCCAAGGTTGTCTGGAGATCAATAAAACTTTAGCTAATTTAGCTAAGTTATTTGGTGTGTTCTGACGGTCGCCATTGGTGTGATGTGTTTATTGTTGTGTGAGTTTGTTAGTTGTTGTTTTGGTGAACCCCATTATTTTTTCCACTTCCAGCAAAATCTTCATCGTTGCATAGCACGATTCAAGCTTGCAGTGCAGGAACTTTAATTTCCTCGTTCTAGCAGAAAATGCTGAACCAAACAACGCGGTGTCAGAGATATACCGAAGGAAGTTTATAAATGACAGGACCTGCCAATAAATCTTTTCCAGTTTTCTCCGCAGAAATTCCATCAGACTAGAGAGCTAGAATATTCCTCGTCTTGCCTGCCAGCCGCCTAACCGCTTAAGATCAAAGCCGAGAAACATTGCATATTCAAGCGATTCGGAGTCTTCCCAGCCAGTGACGTCACTCTCCAAGGCTGATATGCATGAAGTGATTACCCCTCCGCAGTAGCAGCACTGAATTTCGGCATATCTCCAGGTACAGGTGGCGGAAGGTCTTGCAAATTACTTTGACATTAGGTGTTTGTTACTAATGATAAGATAACCTTCCCTAATTGAAAATGCAGTCCCTTTGTTTGCACGTTATAGATAGGATACTACTGGAGAGCAAAAAATGAAAGAAATAGGATACTGCTGGAGAGCAAAAAAGAAAGAAATAGGATATTGCTAGAGGCCAAGAAAAGAAAAAGATAAAAGAAAAAAATCTACAAAGAGCTATTTTACCACTATATTTTTCAACGAAAACGAAAAGCCAATTTTTAGCATTCATAGACGTACGTCGCAGATAACCTGGTGGTGACATTGGATGCGGAGATAGTTTCGTGGAACTTTGTGGTTGTCAAAGAGAAACTGAGAAGGAGAGAGAGATAGAATAGGGAAGGGGTGGGGGGGGGCGAAGAGGTAAAGAGAGAGTCAAAGAGAGAGGAGCGAGAAGGGCTAACAAGAGAGAGAGGATTGGGAGAAGAAGGTGAACGTGAGAGAGAAAAAAAGAGGGGCTATTATAAAAAGAGAGAGAGGGGGGAGGGGGGGTAGACAGACATAGAGAGACAGTGACAGAGAAAGAGAGAGAGAAAGAAAGAGAGAGAGAGAGAGAGAAGAGAGGTGAAAACAGAGAGCGAAAGAGAGAGAGAGAGAAGAGAAAAGAGAGAGAGAGAAAGAAAGAGAGAGAGAGAGAAGAGAGGTGAAAACAGAGAGCGAGAGAGAGAGAGAGAGAAGAGAAAAAAGAGAGAGAGAAAGAGAGAGAGAGAGAGAGAAGAGAGTGCGAGAGGGGAGTGGAGTTGAGGTGGGGCGAGGGGGGGGGGGCGGGGTGAGGGGGGGGTGAGTGGGGGGGGGGGGGGGGGGGGGTGAAAACGAAGCGGAGTAAGGTGCGAGAGGCGAGTCGAGAGAGAGATAGAAGAGAAAAAAGAGAGAGAGAAAGAGAGAGAGATAAAAAAAAAGAGAGAGAGAGAGAATTAGCACCAATAAAAAGGAAAGTCACAGAAGCAGGAGAGACATCCAGCTCCGCCGTAATATTCCCCCCTCCCAATTGAAAGTAAATTGTCCCATTCATTCACAGTTGTGCAAGCTCCCAAGACGCCTCAAAGATCTTCCTTGGCTCCGAACCCTCTCTTTCCTTCGAGAGTTTAAGGCTAGACTGACGACCAAGGACCTGAGGCAGTGAGGACGATGTCTGATCCCCAGAATGCTCGAGGATCATCCCCGAGCTCAGCTCCTTCTCACGATCTTGGGGCCCGTAGGACTTGGAAGATCCTTCGTAATGACAGCTTTCAAGTGTGTTTTCGTTCGGTTTGATGGAAGGTATTTAGTTTGTCTTTATTCTAGGCATTGCTTGCTTGGATGGTTGATCGTGTGTTTTTTATTTACGTTTTGAAATATTTGAAATATTTCCTTTTTCTTAACACTCCCAAGTGATAAAAGTCTTTATCAAATTGACAATTATATTATTTAGTTCCCTGATAACTCGTGAGAGTTAATGAAACGAGAAGTTTTAGCCGTAGATTTAGTTCCTATGTCAGTGAGGTTGTTTATCATGTCAACATAATCAAGTAGCGATCCTAAAACTTTGGTAACAGAGAAGCTCATTCCGTCCAATAAATGTTTCCTATGAGAAGAAAATATGATGCAATAAACTTATTTTATCTCTGTCTGAAAAGGGAGAAGGACTCGGCGGAAGATTTCTGAGGACTAT
>NW_028234412.1:36680213-36682713 GCF_977035675.1 Penaeus japonicus
ATATATCAATATAAATATAACACAAATCATAAATATATAACATATACCAATATCTCTAAAGCACATCAAAGATAAAACTAACTAAAAAAAACTCTAAAAAAACTCTACTATAAATATATATACCACAAATATAATCTAAAAATATATAATATATCTATATCTATAACTATATAAAATCTGTAATAAATCTATATAAATATATAAAAACTATTTCTATCATTATTAAATTAAACAATATATATATAACTCACTAGTCAAAAACATACAAAAAATATTTAAATCTAAATAAATGTTTACACATAGATTGTGTGAGTGAGTGTGGGTATGCAATTGTTTAGTATCAGTCTCCCAACTTCACACACACACACACACACACTCAAATCACACACACAACGCGCGCGCGTCTCGCGCGCTCTCGCGCGCGCCGCCTCGCTCTCTCTCGCTTCTCTATCTCTCTCTCTCTCTCGCTCTCGCTCGCGCGCGCGCGCGCGTCACTCTCACACACACTCACACACTCTCAAACACAATCACACACAACAACACACCTCACACAACACACACAAGACAACACGACGACTCCCACAACACACTCTACACACACACTCCCACATACACTCCCCCCCCCCCAGACCCTCAGCACACACAGAAACACAAACACACACACACAACTCAAACACCACACAACACACACCCACACCCACACACACACACACACACACACCCACAAACAAACACACACACACAAACACCACGTCATACACATCACACACGCGACACACACACACACACACACACACACAAAGCACACACCCCAACACTCCACCTCTCACACTCGTACACACACACTACACACACACACACACACACACACCACACCCCCCCACACCCCACGCCACACACACACACACACACACACCCACACACACACACCACACACACACTCAAAACCAGACCACTCACACACACCACACACACACACACACACACACACACCACACACAATCACACTGACTCAAACAACCAAAAACACACACACACACCCACACACACAATCACCCATCAAACACACACACGAATCTCGTCACTCACACACAACAGTCACACACAACACACACACACACACACACACACACAAACAAAGTCTCACATACTCACACACACACACAACACACACACACACACACACTCTCACAACACACAAACAATCACACACACCACACACACACTAAAAATACAACACACCCACACACACACACAACACTCACACAGCACCCAAACACACACACACACACAAACACAACACACAACACCTCACACACCACTCCTGAGTTACAAGCCATCAAATAACTCCCACACTCCCACACACACACACACACACACTCAGCACAACACCACACACTCACAAAACACTCTCCAATCACAAACACACTCACTCCTCACCACAAACTCACAATGTAAAACACACTCACATCCACACAAACACACTCACACTAACTCTTCACACACACAATCTCACTCACAAACACACACTATCTAAAACACCCACCCCCCCCCCCCCACCACACCCCACCCCCCCACCCACCCACCCATACGAAACACTAACTCAACACACTAACTCACACGACACTCACTCACACACTCACACTAACACACACAAAACACACACAAATATTCACAAACGAAATAACACACCCTCACCCATACACACTCAAACCCCACATACACCCACCCCAGCACACACACTCACCCACACACACTCTCTCCACGACACACACACCCACACACACCCATACACACACTCACACTCACTAACACACCACTCACAAATCACACTACACTCACACACTCATACTCACACATACCCACCAATACATAAATACACACACACACAAAAACACTCACACTTAAACAATCTATATCAACACACTCACTCACACACACAACTCCACACTCACACTAACACAATATCTAACATATCTCTCTCTCTTACACACACACACCCTCTCAAACACACACCACACACACACACTCTCTCACACTCACACTCACCACACACCATCTCTGTAATGTACTTACAATGTCACCTCCTATAACCCACACACACTTACTTACATACACACCATACACACTCACACACACACACCTCACAAAACTCTCACACTCAAAATATATCTCTCTGTCCAATCACTTCCACACTCTCACACACTATCACACACAACACACACACTCACACACACTACACAACACTTCACTATCTTCAATCTAATCTTCTCTCTAAAACACACACCCACACACGGACACTCACACTCTACCCACACTCACGACACAAACACACTCTACCTCACACACACAATAGAGAGATATGTGTGTGTGTGATGATGAGAGTGTTTAGAGTGATGAGTGTTAAGTCCGTGACTAACGATACCCAAAATTCAAAACACCAAACAGTACATAGGAACATAATTCCTTTGTGGTCCTCTGTTGTTCTCTGCAGTCACAT
>NW_028234412.1:36705213-36707713 GCF_977035675.1 Penaeus japonicus
ATATGATGGCATCAACATCTCAAGCAGAATGCATGGCATCTAGATTAGTAGCCGTCATTCTCAAAGATGTCTTTGAATATGTGAAGAGAGTGTGATTCAATATAATGTGTTTAGACATAAAGTTTAGTTTATAGTCAACAAAAGCCAAAGTCGAGTACAAAAAATGCATTTACCTACAACCTTAAAAAAAAACTTGTCATAGATGAAGCGTATCACAAATGACATTGCGAATATCTTTGAGCTGCAAAACTGAAAAGAAAATGCAAGGGAATGTTAACCGTAACAACAAAACTTACACTTTGTGTCATCAAAAGACATTTCATAAAATAATAACCTTAGTGGATCGATGCTATTAGTTTAAAACCACATATTAAGCTAAAACCTGCTCATGCCTTATTAAAATCTTATGTTTTATTTATCTATCTATTTATCTACTTATTTTATATATATATTTTTTTTATTATTATTATTATTTTGTGGTGATGGATGTGCCATGTAATGATTGGGCGATTGGTAATCAAATCTATCCTTGCACTGAGTTACGTAATAGGTTTTGAACCACATAACTTAAAAGGTGTCGAAGTGTACATGCAATAATTCCGCCAAATACATTGTATGTATGTTGGACCTACTTACATTAAGTCCATATCCTGGTTGGTAAATGAAAATACTATATGTATGTCAGTGATGATGAATTTTATATATCAAATCACAAGATATAATGAAACTTTACCCAGACTACCGTGATAGGATACGTGTGAAGTAAGGATATTTTTTACAGCGTTTGATTTCTCTCTATCTCTCTCTCCCTCTCTTCCTCCCTTCCTCCCTCCCTCCCCAGTCTATCTATCTATCTCTCCCTCCTCCCTCCCCCCGGCCCTCTCTCTCTCTCTCTCTCTCTCCCTCCCTCCCTCCCTCCCTCCCCCCCCTCTCTCTCTCTCTCCCTCTCCCCTTCCCTCCCTCCCTCCCTCCCTCCCTCTCCCCCTCCCTCCCCCCCCCCCTCTCCCCCTCCCTCCCCCCCTCCCTCCCTCCCTCCCTCTCCCCCTCCCTCCCTCTCTCTCCCCCTCCCTCTCCCCCATCCCTCTCTCTCTCTCTATCTCTCTTACTTAATGAACAACTGCAGGACCAATCCTTCTTAATGAACAAATACCAGGAGCAATCAAAGGTAAATAAAGTCCTATACTATCATTACGCAACATTTTTCTGGACCCAATAACCTACAATTTTTTTATATAAGATCAAATTCGAGCCCTTAGAGTTCAATAATCTGCTGTCATACTCATGTAAACAAGGCAGAAGCTTTTGAAATTTTTCTGACCATTCTCTCGTTTTATCTAGTTATTTCTTCTCATTTTTTTTCTTACCTTCTTGTTTTGAAATATATATATGTATATCTATCTATCTATCTATCTATTTTTACATCCAAGTGTTGTTTTTCATGATTAATCCTTTGATTAACTTTTTCGGTTGTCAAGTCTGATTTCTTTTTTTCTTTTCTCCCATGCGGTTTTCGGGGCTGCAGTTTACGCACAAGGGAAGGCTTGAATTATTCGCCTTAATTTACATATGACACCATTTGCTTTATCCTATCTGCAGTAGATATTGTTAAGAAATTATGTTTAACGCAGCCAAGAATATAAACCTATCATGATGTAATCAAATCTAAACGTGATTTATTCAGTCTCTCACGCAACAAAAAATATTAACGTATTAAAAAAAAAAAAAAAAAAAATCTGTTTGCAAGTTTTTCCTGCAGATCCTCTACGTGTTTAACATTCGATCAACCGAATGTACATATAATCTTTATGTCAACGTCGATTCCCTCCCTCCAGTGAATATTTTCTAATATTTTCGAATAAAAAAAGTCCTAAAACAAATATTCCTAACTTCGGATGGGGAAGTTACAAGGGAGATGCATCGATACGAGAATGAAGTTCTGCACGATATCGTCTGGCGATGATTAGTCACTTAAATGCAACCAGTCTGTTAGTTCGAGAAATATAACATTTACTCTACTGATCTACGACTACGTTTATACTTTATACTGCCAAATCAGATAATTCTCCATTGTTTATAAACTTCTCTTCGAAGTATTAACATACTTAAGCGCTAGTATGACTTACCTGTTGGGTGAAATGATATGAATTTACTTCTTTTTAAAAGAATTTTGTGCTCTCTTTTCTCTTTTGTCATGGGATATATCCTATTTTCATTAGATAAAGTGATCAGATTTATAACTACAATCGCCGCAGGTTATTAACACTGGCTTAACTGTGAGGAGAAACGTTTTAAATCGAAAGAAACAACACGTTACAGCATCCGGAAATGGCATCCATTGATGCTCCGAAAGCTTCAATTAAAGAAGAATTAAAGGTTGCAAAAGTGGAAAGAACTGGCGATGGCCAACATAGTGCACCTACGGCCACTTGGCTACGGACAATGATAATACACACACACACACAGACACACACGCACACACACACACGCACACAAACACACA
>NW_028234412.1:36732713-36737713 GCF_977035675.1 Penaeus japonicus
CTTACAGACAGGGAATGACTGTCAGGCTACAAATTTAATGGGACATTTTATTCAATTATCTTGATCGTATTCTTCCTCTCTTTCAAAATAACAAAGCAGTGTAAACTCACTTTGTGATTTTATTAATTTGGAGGATGTGTTTTACAGAGTAAACTATTTTCATTGTCAGGGAGCACACGTATATACATACAACATGCACACACACAGACTTATATACATACATATGACACACAGTCAGGCACACACACACACACACACACACATGAATACGTATATACTGTACATACATATATGCACACATATACATAAATGCCTACACATGTGTGTATGTATATATACATACATACATACATACATATATATATATATATATATATATATATATATATATATTGTCACAACTGCGAGATTAGCTAGGATTGATGTAATTGTATTTTGTAAATGTTAATGTTGTTTTTGTAAGTAAATGTATATTACGCTGTGTGTGTGGGTGCAGGTGCGTTAGTGTAACCGGACAGGTACACGGGGACACGACTCGCGAGGTAGGTCAGTGGGAGCATGCGACCTGATTGGTCGGTGTGCAGGGGCAAGCTTCGCCCGATGTCCTGCCCTGACGTCGGTGCATGGTAGCGACACCTCGCAGCTCAGGTCACTCGCGATTGGTCGAGGTCTGATGATGAGGAACGGGGGTGCTTGTAGCTGGCACGGAGGCCAGCTACAAAAAGCGCGATTTTCAAAAAAATTGAGTTAGTTCACTCAACACTCAAGACTCAACAACATCAGGGCCTGACCTCACCTGAGATAACAGCACCTGCTCCAGCTTACTTGCTCCAGCTGAAGCTATTTAGAAGCTTTGAAAGAAGAAGAAGAAGAATCTACAAGAACTCTTTGAAGGAAGAGTTATAATCTACATGCTAAGTGGGTAACACTTATAGCAAGAAGAAGAAGAATTACCTGGACTACCTGACCCAGTCCAAGTGGGCAACACTTATGCCAAGGAGTTAACATCTTTAAGGAGTTGGCATATTAAAAGAGATCCCTTCAGAGTAAGGGTTTTGACACTCGGCTCTCTCGAGCCAAGCACCTCGGTGCTACAAGAGATCCTTGTAGGCACACACCTGTCCCCCCCTGTCCTTTACCACCACTTTTCGGCGTTAGGATGACACCGTTTGTTTCTGAAGGCGAACCCTGCGGTTTACCCGGCGAAGGCCGGGGTCTCAAAGGGGTCCCTTAGTTGGGATACTGTAAGAAACACTCGGAGGTTGCCACCTTTGTTAGGTATAGGGAACGGCGGCAGGCCACTCTAACACTCCTGCCAACTCTAGCTAGACACCGTCTACATAGCCAACCTGGTTAGGCTCCTCAGAGATAAGAGGAGGTTGTCAGAGATAGGACTTAATCTGACAACTCAGGCAGGACTTGGACTTTTTTCAGTGGTAGGATCGAGCCATGCGCTTGGAGCCATGGGTTCGACTACCAAGATCAAGATAAACTTAGATGGAATCCCGACGATGACCAAAAAGCACGAACTGAATACTCTGATGTTTGGCAATGGCATCCACTTCTTGCGGATAATTGACACCAGAAATGGCTACCTTGTTTTGCCAAAGTCTTTGCAAGATGCTGACAAAATCATGGCTCCCGATTTTAGGCGAAAACTCCTGTCCTCAGGTTTTGCCCCACAGATGCCTCTAGAGACCAAAGCCAAGATGACCATTGTGGTGAAAAAAGTTGACACTTATATCACCAGCCATACAAATGAAGAGATAAAAGAAGAATTGACTAAGCAATTGAATACCAATATTGAAGAAGTATACAAGACGCCACAGCATGGGATAGTAAAGATACGATTCCCAGACATCCTGACTGCCAATAAGATCAGAGAGCAAGGACTCATCCTCTTTAATTACAGTATTAACCCTGCCCAGATCGAGGAAGAGCGATTCACCAGAGTCATTCAATGTATGAGTTGCTATGAATATGGTCACGTCAAAGGGAAATGCACAAAGAAGAATTCTGAAATATGCAGTGAATGTGGTCAGACCGGGCATCGGTTCACATCATGTAAAAGTACCACGAAAAAATGCCTAAACTGTGGAGGCGAACACAGAACTCTTTCTGGAAGCTGCCCTATAAGAAGGAAAGAAATCACAAAAGTCGAAGAAAAGAAGCAAGAGAAAGAAGTACAAAAAGAGTCCAGACTACTCAGTGAAGTAGTGAAAAACACTGCAAAGGCTACAGCAAAGGTCGAGAAAACGATCGAAAAGACTGCCAAAGCCACAGCCGAAATAACAAAGACGGCTATCAAAGAGACACAGCCTCCAATTATGCAGCTGCCAAACAACCTAGCTGTCAAGACCTGATCGCGCTGATGCACGCTCACCTGGCCAACCTTGCCCAACCAGGCTGCTTTGCAGAACAAGCAAAGCTAGCCTTGAGGAGAAACAACCTTCCCGAAATGGACCTTCCTAACGACGTTAATTCGGCAGGCATCCTGAGGGTAATGTTGCCAACAGAACCCTCAGACACTCCCAAAGAAACCTCAGAAACACTCGAAGAAGAAGAAATGCCAGAACTGCCAGTTCTTGAAGAAGAAATGCCGCCACTGGAAGAGCCCACTGCACCAGTACCCCAGTATGTGAGGGTGCCATCCCCACACAGGTGCAAGAATGTGAAGAAGGCCAGGGAAGCAAAGGGCAAAGCTGTAGGAGTCATCCTGTACACTGCCGAGAAAACCGTTACAAACGGCAATATTGATGATGATGATGTTGCAGAATACATCAAAAATGGCAGGATGAAATACTCCTACAATAATCAGAGGCTGAAATCTGATGAATGTGCCAGTATCATCGATAGGAGAATTAGGGCAGCCTCCCTAAATCTCGTTGGTGTGGCTATCACTTACCTCGACCCTGAGTCCTACAGGAAGAGGAGGAATGGCTATGATGAGTCCCAAGAGAGGCATGAAGATGGACCTGCAGCCAAATCTAAGTGAATCACACCATCACAGTAGTTCAGCAGAACGTCCTCAAGTGGACTATGGTTCGTAGGAACGAACTGTCGGGCATGTATAGAGCCCTAAATGCAGATGTAGTCCTGATCAACAGTCATGGTTTGAAGGACACAGACAGGCTGAAACTGTTCCCCTACTTATGTTATCAGAGGAACAGGACTGGAGAAGCAAGTGATGGCATAGCAATAGCAGTCAGAAGAGAAATCAAACATAAGATTCTCGACGACTTTGACGAAATGCTGGCAATGGAGATAGAGACCAGCAGAGGTCCAATAGTAGTGGCTACAATGTATCTGCCTCCAAGAAGGGCAATTGTGCCACTGCAAGACTTGTACAGTCTACTTCGACGAAGATTACCCACATACATAGTGGGAGACCTCAATGCCAACCATCCAATGCTAAACAATAGAGCAGGCAACATGGTTGGCAATGCTATTGCTAGAATGGTTGCTGATGGAGATCTAATCCACATGGGACCAGACTTCCCTACTTACATCACAGGGAACACAGCAACCAAACCAGATATTGCACTGTGCAATAACCAAGCCCATCACAACGTGATCATGGAACCAGGCCCTGCAAGCACCAGTGACCACCTGCCCATCATCCTCAAGATATCATCCAACCCAATCCTGAAAAGCCTAAACTGTAGCAGATTCAACTTTAGAATGGCTAATTGGGGAGGATTCAAGGATGAGCTCCAGTCCAAGCCTGCAGCCAACTTGAGGACTGCAACATTGGAAGAGATTGACGAGGAAGTCGAAAAGTGGTACAGCGATGTTGAAGCTGCACTTGCTCATCATGTACCCAAGAGCAACCACAGGACTATCCCCCATCCAAGGCTAACAGCTGAAGTAAGACTGCTAAATATACAGTCGAATCACCTGCAGCACTATGCAGGGATTCATGGATGGACACAAGACCTGAGAGCAAGATATAGAAGCTTGCAAAGAGAACTCTCTAACCACTGGAGGAGAGCAGCAAATGACAAGTGGGAAGAACTTGTTCGAAAAGTGGAGTGGGACCGAAAAGATCCACAGTCCTTCTGGTCAGGAATAAAGAAACTGATGGGAAGAAGTGAAAGCAGAAGTAGCTACCTCCTCAACGAACAGGATGAGAAGATTTATGAAGAAGAAGAACAAGAAATCCTGTTCAGAAATTACTGGAGAAATTGTTTCCGAATTACCGAAGAAGAAGAAGAGAACTTTGACAGTGATTTTGAGGAGACCATCATAGAGGAAATAGGAAGGCACATGCACCTCCTATATCCAGAAGCTGCTTCTGACTTCACTAGACTGGATCCCACAGATCCACTAATGACCAAGATCAACCCCACAGATGTCAAAAGAACTATTCAAAGTTTCAAGAATAGAACTGCTCCAGGCAAAAGCAGGATCAACAAAACAATCCTGCAAAATCTTCCAAACAAGATGTTGCTGAGACTGGCAAACATATATAATGCCTCTCTCACTGCTGGCTACTTCCCTGACCACTTCAAGGAAGCAAGAGTCAGGATGATTCCAAAAGCCGGGAAAAATCCAAGAAAAGTGGAGAATTACAGACCAATATCTCTGCTGGAAGTCCCAGGCAAAATCTTTGAAAAGATACTGAACCTAAGATTGCGAAATCACCTGGAGATTAACGATTTGCAAAATCCCAGGCAACATGGCTTCAGACCAGGCAGAGGAACATCAACAGCCATTGCAATCATATATGAAGAAATCGCCAATGCCATGAGCGAAAGGAACCAAGTCAATGTGGTTCTGAGAGATGTGGCCAAAGCCTTCGACAAAGTTTGGCACACAGGCCTGAAACTTAAGATCATCAGGCTGAACCTCCCGACGTCCTTGACCAAGCTATTGTGTGACTTTGTTGAAAGTCGGAGTGCAAGAATAGGCGTCGGCAATACAGTCGGCGAAGCAATTCCCCTCATGAGTGGAGTTCCACAGGGAAGCTGCCTCTCACCGACACTGTTCACAATCTATAC
>NW_028234412.1:36742713-36747713 GCF_977035675.1 Penaeus japonicus
AAGCAAGCAAGCAAGCAAGCAAGCAAAAAAAAAAAAAAAAAAAAAAAAAAAAAAAAAAAAAAAACAAGCCGGAAAAGCAAGCAAGCAGGCAACTATGGAAGACTGTCAATGTTGCATGATTATTGTTGCATGATTCATATACAATGGTGCCGCTGTTACAGTGCAGTGCAGCTATGAGGGTGCATTCTTATTGCATTACAGTGCTTGGTCAGTGCTTGGTGCTGCGAATGCATAGTGTAATATTAGGGGCTGCATGGGGTTAAATAACGAAAAGGAACAAAGTAACGAAACAAAATGCGGTAAGAACAGGGTGGTTGAACGAATCAAAATAAATCGAAATAAATCAAAAGGAACTAAAGGCTTTTTTTTTTTTTTTTTTTTTTTTTTTTTTTTTTTTTTTTTTTTTTTTTTTTTTTTTTTGTTATTTTTTTTTTTTTTTTTCTCCCTTTTTCCGTAGACGCATCTCCATCCTACCCGTTCTTTAACTCGCGTGTCCGCCTTATGCAAGTGCATGAATGCACTTGCATAATCACGAGCAATCGAGTTAAGGTCCGAGGTAAGTTTGTAAGATGTTCCGTCCCTGAAACCACTCCGTGTGCGATACGTCCTCCCTTATCGCACGACCACCTGGCGGGCCGAGGCGGACCAGGTGACTAATCGTGCGATCAGCGAGGTCGTAGTTTACCTTTGAGTGACGTCAGAGTGGCCAGCCCTCTCTCCCCCGTGATTGGCTAGTTCTTACCACACTACAGGTGTTACCAGCTATGGCTGCAGCTGGTTTACAGAGGCGAAGCTTTTGTTGTCTTAAGCTTTTACTCTGTAGTGTGGTAAGAAATAGACGATCCTTTGGGGATTCTGAGGGTGACTTCTGTTTTTTATTATTTGTTTTTTTTTTGTTTGTTTGTTTTTTTTATAGCCTTATCTACGAACGTAAAACATGGAAATGGGATATGGTCGCAATATTAGTGTCGTGTGGCTGCGAAGATTGGTGGTGGTGTTTCGTTTTCGATGCATGTTAGTGACCTGGGCCATCATGGGTGGTTTCGTTTGTGTGTTTGTGTGTTTTTCGAGTATGTTGTTATATTGTTCGTCTTCCTGTTCGCGTAATCGTTCCCAGGTGTTCCTGCCTCGTCTGTGAATACGTGTATTTAACGGTTCTATGCTGTATGTTGCATGTAGTGTTTCTGAGGAAAGTCGATCTGTATATGTTGCGCCGTGTATCCATCTGAGTGCATTGCTCTGAACTGATTGCATTTTTATTTTGTTGGAGTGTGATATGGCAATCAGCAGGATAGGAGTGTATTCGAGGATGGGTCTGACAGTTTTGTATAGTCTAAGTTTTGTTCGTGGTGAGCAGCATGAGAATCGTCGAAGTTTAGTTAGTGTTGTTTTTGCTTGTGAGATGCGTTGGATTATGTGTGTAGTGAGTGCTTGAAAAGTGTAGGCCGAGAATATTTCCTCTGTCGGTGTATGTCATGTGCGCGTTGTCGATGGTGATTGATTGTGGATTTCTACGTGCTATGGATATTATTTTAAACTTGTTTATGTTAGAGCCTATTTTCCATTGATACTCAAAGGTGTTGATGTTGTGAATAGCTCGTTCTGTTGTTCGTTTCATGAATTGTTGTGATTTAGAGGGGTGTGAGATTATCTGCGTGATATCGTCTGCATAGGAAATATAGTTACTGTATGGTGTGGGCGGAGGTAAATCGGCAGTAAACAGGATATAGAGGGTTGGCGAGATTACGCTTCCCTGTGGTACTCCACTTCTCAGGTGGATAGGGGTGCCCAGGTGTGAACCCAGGCGAATTGTGGCAGTCCTTTCGTCCAGGAAATTGCAGAGGAGTCGTGTTAGATGTGTAGGGAGTTGTAGTTGTGTTAACTTGTATTTGAGACCATCATGCCAGACCTTATCAAAGGCCTTGCTGACGTCTCGCAGTATGATGTTATTCTGGTGCTTGTTAGCGAGGCCGAGAGCGATCTCCTCGTAAGCGAGGGCGATAGCGCTCTCGGTCCCCCTGTGAGGCCGAAAGCCGTATTGCCTACTGTTTTGTTTGTTGTTGTTTTCAAGGTGTGTGATGAGTCTGCGTGTTATGACTCGCTCGAGCAATTTGCCTGGAACTTCTAAGAGCGAGATGGGGCGGTAATTCCCCACCTCGTGTAAAGACTTCCCCGGCTTTGCAATAAGGGTGATTATCGCATGTTTGAACTTCTCGGGGAAGTATCCTGTTGCCAGTGACGCATTGAAAATTCGGCGTAGGTTTTCGATCATATTGGGTGGTAGGTTTTGAATGATGGTTTTGTTTATGGTGCTTGCTCCTGGTGTTGTGTTTTTGGTGTGTTTTATGGTGTTAATTATTTCTTCTGTTGTGATAGGAGTGGAGAGGGGACCGTCCTCTGTGAGATTGTTTAGTCTGATGATGGTCGCTGTGAGAATTTGGTGTTGATGGTGTTGCAGGTAGTGTGTTACCTCGGTTTCTGTGGTGTTATCGAATCGGGCGTTCTCGGCGGGAGAGATTTGGAAGTTCTGTTGCCAGAACTCCCTGTGGAGTTGCTCCATCTCCTCCACCGAGTCCACCTTCTGTCGATTTGCGTTGTATAAGAATGTCGTAGTCTGTTTGTTCGATCCCATGAGATTTTTGAAGGTCCTCCAAAAATTCTTGGGATCTTTTGAGTAGTGACATAGTTTGTTCGCGAGTGTGTTCCAGTGATGTTTGTTCATTACTTTAACTTCGTGGGTGATTTGTGTTTGTATTTCTTTGTATCGTGTGCGTAGTGGTGCGTCCCAGCCCCGTGTTGTTGTTAGCTGGTGTAGGTGATTGTATTGTATTTTAAGCAATCTAAGGCGAGGTGTGTCTCTGTAGTGGGGGATTGTTTTGTATGTTGTTCTGGGTATGTTGGCCCGTCGGGCCGTCTGTATGTCTGTGTACCACTGTTCAAGGTGGGTGTTTATTGTGTGTGTGGGTTGCCCCTCGAGATCGACTATTGGCGTGTTTTCGAGTGCTTGTTTGAATGCCTCCCAGTTTGCATGTTTTAAAGACTCTCGGGGTTGTGTAGGGATCATGATGGGGTTTGTAGAGAGTGTTAGAATGACCGGGAGATGGTCGCTGGATGTGACATCGCCTGTTTTGATGTGGTAGTGTAGATGTGCTGTGTGGTTCGCGAGAACTATGTCGGGTGTTGTTGCTGTGTTGCGTGTGAGGAATGTTGGAGAGTGTGGACCGAGGTGTGTGAGTCTGCCGCGTTGTATGTACGAGGCAAGGCCTCTTCCCACTGTCAGTGTGATTGTACCCAAAGAGTATGTGGTTAGTGGTGAAATCTCCCATGATGTATATTGCTTTGTTGTGCCTCAGGGTCTGTATGATGTCAGGTTCTGGAATGTGTGGTCTTCGTGAGGGGATTTACAGTGTTGTATGTATGATGGGTCCTTGGGGATGTGTTAATTTCGATTCCCAACATGTCAGAGACGAAATTATTAATGATTTTGGGGGTGTTGTTTGTATTGATCGCAATTGCTACGCCGTCATTTCTTTCCTGTGAGATGTTGGAAGAATAGACTGAGTAGGTGAAGATTTTGAGTGGTTCTGTATCTTTGAGACCATGGCTGTTTATAAGTATGATGTGTGGGTCGTGCTGTCTGTATGTGTTACAAAGTTCGCGTTTTCGTGTTGTCCAGTGTAATACATTGTGTTGTATAACAGTGAGTGACTGCGTTATGTTAGTTGTAGTATCAATGATGTATTGTTTTCTTGTCTGTGATACAGCGAGCGCTGTTGATGTTGTCTAGGCTGTCACGTTTTTCCATGTAGGTGTAGTCGAATGCGAGGTTTCCTTCTGTGAGGTGTCTATGCAGTTTGTCTATTGCGACCATATTGTTGTAATCTGTGTTCGTAAATACCCATTTTACTCGATTTCTTAAAATTTCTCGCCCAATCTCTGCTCGGGTCGAGAACTGATACTTGTCAGGGTCCTTAGCAAAAAGTCGTATGCCGTAATAGTCGGGATCTCTGACCGTGCCATCGATCAGCCTTTCACGCCCGTCCTTCCCTATGTATGCGCCCTCAGGTGCCATAGGGTCTAATGATGGCTGGGGTTTCGTGGAAGCGAGGTGTCTGTCCCTGGAGGTTTCCCTCTTGGGTTTGGGGCCATGCTTTGGCTTAACAGACTCTGCAGGTGTAGGGTCTGTTGGCGCTTGCATGGGGTTGGCAGGGTTGCTCACTGGAGGCGGTCTGTGTATGAGTGTTGCCTGTGAGGTTGCATCGCAAGTTGGTGGTCTTGCGGGGGGGGAGGAGGTGGGGACGGTGGGAACTGTGGGAGGGGGTTCCACCACCTTCAGAATACCCCAAGAATCCCCGTCCCCTAAATCGAGGTCGGGGAGGTTGTTTAAGGCCAGAGCCTCTCTGGCATGTTGCCTGAAACCCTTCTCTGGGTGGATGAGGTTTTGCAGGTGCGCATGTAGAAGGATAATCATTACGTTCTTGGATAGGTCATTAGGGAGGGCGAGGTGAATGGTTGGCTGTGCCTTTGGAATGGACTGAGCTTTAATGTCCTGTCTAACCTGATTTAGGAGGGGCTTCCATGCATTGGTCGTCGCCTGGACTGTCTCGATTGCGGTCTTTTGTGCGACTGCCTGGATAGGCTTCGCCTCTATTTCTTTTATTTTTTCTTTTTCATTTTCGGAAGAGTCCTTAAGGGCCTGCTTCCTCGTCGGACAGCTGTTGGCGAAGGTGCGGTGTTCCCCCCCACAGTTTAGACACTTTTTATGGTTACTGGTGCACTCCCTGTAGGTGTGCGTTTTGGAGCCACATTCCGAGCACAAGGTCTTTGTCTCCTCTTTGCACTTGTTCTTGGTGTGGCCGTACGCATAGCAATTCATGCATTGACTGAGAGGTGTATACCTCTCAAATTCTATTTGCCAGGGGGCCACGAACAGTTTAAAGAGGTAAAGACCGTTTTCTTTGATTTTATTAGCTGATGCATGGTCAGAGAACCTGGCTTTG
>NW_028234412.1:36760213-36765213 GCF_977035675.1 Penaeus japonicus
TTGTTTTATTGCTTCTTCAAGGCATACTATACATAATGATATGAAGGTGATATTCAGAATGACACGATATTGGTACCAATAGATTTCTCTCACCATCTACAACTCATATAGTGGTTCCAATCCGCGATTCCTCCCATGAGCCCCGTTAGAAGGGGGGGGAGGGGGGGGGGCATGAAGGAGATCAGGACCTTCAATTTTCGATCACTGATAAACAATAGACTTTTACCTGGTACACACTTGCAAAGGAAAGAGCCATGTATCGAAAAAAACGGTTTCAGGATATTCAGTTCGTATATAGACTACAGCCAATGAGAGCTACCCCTAAATTGACTAGCCAATCATCGCGCTCTCAAACCGGTTGTCTCACCGTGATGACATGTCTGTCTTCGGTATTGATTTCGGTATGGGATCTACATTTGCTCCCAATTCAAAACATTTGTGGCTAAATAAGGAACCAATCCAAGCATTATGTATACAAATCGTAATGAAAATTCGAAGCATTCAAGGTAAATACCACGAAATGTTCTAATGAAATAGGGGATCCTAGTAGGGGGCAACCCCTCCCCCCAACGAAAACAAAGGCATACCTCAAACCTCAGGAAGATTTTAAGGGTCGTTGGGTTACGATTTCGCAATGCAGTGGTTCATATATTATCCTGCAATTTCCCTGATCTTCATGCCCTCTCCTTCTATCGTGGCCCAGATTGTAGGGTATGAGGGGGGGGGGGGGCATGGATTATGATAGTATCATCCGTATTTTTGAAGAAATGTAGAGCCCCATTCTCTTCTCTCAGACGAGATGGTTATTTTTGAAAATATTAAGGTAAGGCACAATACTTAAATTTCGTTAATTCTTTATCTCATGTTCCGGTCGTATTGGAACCATTTTGTTCTGGCAGACCCTTGCCTATACTGAGTGACGAAATCATAATTAACATATAAATAATTTAACACATATAACTTGTCTAAAATTCTGAGCAATTTTCGAAAGACGTTCGTGGTCTGTTTCGATTTCAGTCCATTATAAATTTATACGCTTGGTGCGTGCGAGATCGACGAGTTGTGTTGAGAAACTTATTTTGTCAAGAAGCTCTTTACACAGGTATGTATAAGTAATTCTTGTATATGATAATGTTTCCAGTCTAATTAAGCCAAACTTTTGACTCTTGACTCTTTCTGCTTTCGGTAATTTTTCAAATAAAGCCGCGTTACCAAATACCACAAAAGTGGTATCAATGGATTCCTCTGGACCTCTACTATCCATAAATAGTCGACTATATTCGCGATTCGGCCCCTATGCCCCACAATCTGGGCCCTGATAGTTGGGGAGGACATGAAGTATATCAGGGAAATTGCGGGGTAAAATATGAATTCGAGGCATATTTCCTATACAAAATCTTAACCTAATTAACTATCTAACTTTATCTGCTTTTGAAGTTAGCCCTAGCCAATGGGGGGCTTTGCCATCTGGACCCCCCACCCTTTTTCAGTGGAATTATGGGGTCACATATGAATTTGGGGTATATTTCATATACAAAATCTTAACCCAATTACTTACCTAACTTGCGGGTTTAAGGACTCTTTCTTCGAGCGAGCGCACCTGATGTTGAGATCCTACTTGTGTTTGTGAACTACTTCGTCCGGGAGTGTGTCACAGTTCGGCTCATGCGGCATGAGTTGAGGCTGGGGCTCGCGACCATTCCCTACTGGTCCAGTTTCTGCCGGGAGGTAATGGTTCACTAGGTCCTTCACCAGTAGGGTGTTATCAGGAAAAATCGCCGAGATAGACGAGAGCAAGTTCTGGCGCGGAAGGTACAACGTTGGAAGAGTGATTGCCAGCCAGTGGGTCTTCGAAGGGATTTATAGGGAGACACGCGATCTTTTCCTCGTCCCGGTAGAGGATCGGACCAGCAAGATTCGCTTTGCAGTATTCAAGGAACAGATCGCCGCGGGGTCGATCATCATCCCTGGAAGGTCGACGACTGTGTCTCTCACGAAGGATACAGACACCTGACCGTCAACCTCGGCCACACCAACATCATCATGCGGCAGGGGAGGGAGGCGAAGATGAAGGTGCCATTGTGCGGCCGCAGGAAGAAGCACTTTGTAGGAAACTTGTCGCTCTGCATGTTCCTCATACGGTTCGAGGACTTGAATGTGCATCTCCACCATTTCTTGCACCCCTCACAGGTTAATAAGGATCTAAGCCCAATTACAGAACCAGTTTCGTATCGTACGTACCATGAAGTGCCTTAATAATAGGGGGGGAGGGGGTCCAAGCCTTTCCTTTGCTAGGGATACCTTCAAAACTAGGTAAACTTAGGTAGGTAATTTAATTAAGATTTTGCATACGCAATAATCCCCGACGTAATATATTACCCCCCAATTTCATTGATATACCTCATGCCCTACCCAACTAATAGGGGCCAGACTGTGGGGCGTCGGGGCGGAATCGCGGGTAAAGTCCACTAAATATGAATGGTAGAGTCAGAAGAGTCCATTGATACTACTTTTGTGGCATTTAGTAACACGGCGCTATTTGGAAAATTTAACGTAGTAATGTCCGTGTCATATTACCTACTAAATTCTGAGTTCATTGCAACAATAACTATCTGCACGTCGATAGTCGATCTTTCAGGTATAAAGAAGTAATAAATAGAATGCCAATCTTGTTTGGAAAGCCATAGGAATCCTGCAAACTTATTACTCGTCTGAGCTAAAATCATATTTATATTCGAGTAGATGTTATGTTGAAAAGATTATTACAGTCAAGGGTTTCTAATTATATTCGGGGAAGTCACATTAAATTAAATTGTGCTAGAAAATCACATTAGTAAGAAGTTCAGAATGTATATTGTGTACTACATTATTAGAATTACTTAGTTTTTGCACAACTTTGTATTATTATTTTTATTATTTCAATTAGAGCAGAATGGGATACTTGATTAAAATCGAGTGCCTTTGATGTTCTGAAGAGATAATAGATTGGCTTTCTCGGGAAACGGATGCAGACAGAACTGTCAACTACAAAGGTTATGGTTGTTGTTGCAACTGTTCTCCACGATATTGCTTTACAACAAAATGCACCACTACCAGAGGATGTTCCTGAGGATGCTTAGCTTGCAGCCAATGTAGATCCTAATGATCCTGACACAGTGGTTGAGGTGGAGGGCAATTTAGAAAGAAATGTTGCTGGATATGCATGGGCAACATATTATAATAAATTACTTACAAGTTTGTAGGGTGCCACCAAAATTATTACATGTGGAATATTTTATTTTTAGTCTGTCCTATACTATATTTCCAGTGACGGTTTCAATGTATATATTATGAACGTTCAGTTAATTTTTTTGTTAATATTTAGTATTGTATATATATATATATATATATATATATATATATATATATATATATATGTACATATATATATATATATATGTATGTATGTATGTATATATATACAATATATATATAATAGATATATATAGAAATATATATATATATATATATATATATATATATATATATATATATATATATATATATATATATATATATATTATATGTATGTATGTATATATATACAATATATATATATAATAGTAATATATAGAATATAGATATATATATATATGTATATATATATATATATATATATTGTAATGTCTGAGGAATTAATATTTTTTTTTATGTATATGTTATTTTTTATCAGTACCAAAATATGAACTATATTATGTATGAAAGTTTTGAAATTATCATAAATATCATAAATCTACAAATAAGCATACTATTGGTAAGACTAGTAGGGATATCACAAAATATTGCTGTATCAATGTTTGATATGAAAACTAAAGTACAAAAATATAAAACAAACTAAACATACTGAATATACTATAATACAAAATATTTTATATACTGTACTATAAAGTAATAACCTTAAACTACTGAAAACTACAGTAATGCAAGAAAACAAAAAATACATCTACATATATCAATAAAGTAACAAAACTGCATTATAATACACACACACACAAACACACACACATATATACATATATATATATATATTTTATAAATTACACATATATATATATATATATATATATATATATATAGATATATATATTTAAACATATATATTCATATATGATGACACACAACACACAACACACACACACACATATACATATATATATATATATATATATATATATATATATATATATATATATATATATATATATATATATATATATATATATGCTATACCTAACACATATCACTGTAGGTATTACACTCGTATGCAAATTAAATGATTCACTTATTATTGTTTTCAATAGTAGCACACAAAGCAGTTTGCAAGCCAATTATTGCATCCTTCATAAAGGAAACCGCTAAATTTGAAATGCATCAATTTCAATCTAAAATTTAATTTCTTTTACTTCGTCATTTCTGATTTCAGCATCATTTTTTCTGTTTTAGCTACACCTTGGTTTATATAAGTTCAGCCTGGATTTATTATTATTTTTAATCATTATTCATTCATTCATTTTGTTTATTAATTTATTATCATTATTTATTTATTCTTTTTTTTTTTTTTTTTGGGGGGGGGGGGGTAATCAGCTCCTCATGAATTTCATCCTCAAGTCTTATCCTCATCTCCTCGTTTTTGATCTGCCTTTCTAAAACACTTAGTTTCTTCTCATGAGACTTCATTACTACATGATGCTGTATCACTTGATATTACAAGCACTTTTTTTTCTGTGAACCTTGTCAAGCGTCGCCTTTTCTCTTTCGAGGAAAGGAAGTACTAGTATTGCTCCAGCAGCTGAGGAGGACCTTGTGGACTCTTCAATGGTTATCGGGTTTTCTTGCCACATTCATGCAGTAAATAAAGATGTTGTTTGGGCTGGACATTTAAACACGTGGTGTTGTGCGACTGCTAATTTATTCAGAAAATTATATTGATATAAAATGATTTACACCTCTGTTTCAATGCA
>NW_028234412.1:36777713-36780213 GCF_977035675.1 Penaeus japonicus
CTTAACACATCGGCTCCCGCAACTAAATCTTACCACGCTCCTAATCAAATTTCTACATGACTTTTGGGAAACAGGAAAACTATATTAAAAGAAGGACATATCATCACCGCCGTCGATCGTGAAAAATGCGTATTGCCGGGCGCCGGCCTGGGCCGGCGATGTGGACATTGGCGTCCCGCCGGTGTCGCCGGCCCTGCGCGGCGATTTTAACGCTTTTTCCCATGAGAAACTTTGCTGATTATTTACCTCCCACCTTGAAAGGCAAAGTCCGGCTGGTAGGGGGGGTAAAGAAGAGGAAAACGAAGAAGAAACCTCCTTATTTTCAAAGAGAAAATAAGGAGTTATTCTTTCTGGTCACCCTAAATTGCAAAAGGAGAGTAGAGGGGGCTGTGGGGGTGGGCTTGGCGGGTAATGGGGGGTAGGGGGGTAAAGGGGGGGAGTAGAGGGGGTAAGGAACAGGGAAAGGAAGGCGGAGTTTCTTATGTAAATGAGGGGGGTATGTGGGCGTGACTATGATGTAAATTGCTTGTTATAAGGTGATAATGATTAGAGTGCTAGTTTGATAATTAGGGAACAAAGGGTTGACCTGACCGAGCCTATAAAAGGGCGGAATTTTTTGCTCAGTACATCATTGCTTGACTTGGACTGCTACTACAGACATGTCACGCCCTCTCCGCATCAATCGCTCTCGCTCTTCGAGGTACTCGCCAGCCGTAAGAGTTTTACGGTTCGACGAGGACCCCGATGATCCCCAGCCTTCCACGTCGGGAAGACCGACCATGAGGAGTGCCCCTTCTCCTCACCACTACCTCTTCGAGACCACGCCAGGTCGAAGCGAGGAGGTGGAGATGACCGAACCAGATGATGGTACAGTGATGTCGGACTATGAGTTGGAGGACGATTCCGACTTGGACTCCGACTTCAACCCTGAAGACCTTGATTCCGATGACGACGACGACTGGGACGAACTAGAATATGTCTCCGCTCTCGACAGCTCCGTGGACTCAGACCAGCCGCTCTCCGTCACTCTGGAACGTCTCGCCAAGGTGAACGCCCCTGGAACATCAAGGTTTGAGTGGAAGAAGAAGGAAAACGTACCTCGCCGCTTCGCCTTTGCTGGCCGCCTGGGAGTCAAGCTTGACTACCTGAGCGCGGAGTCATCGGCGAAGGACGTCTTCGACTCTTTCTTCACTGAACAGCTGTGGCAGAAGATGGTGGAGGAGACCAACCGGTACGCAGATCAGAACCCGCCCGTCTCTTCACCACATATGAAGAATTGGAGTGCCACCGAGGTCGCAGAGCTTCAGAAGTACCTGGGACTTCGTATGCTGATGGGTGTTCAGCCCCGCCCTTCCTTCCGGGACTACTGGGCAACCAACCCGCTCCTTCGATGTTCCGTGTTTCCGGAGAAGATGACCCGTGATCGCTTTGATGCGATCACGGCCAATCTTCACTTCTCTGATAATGAGGACCCCTTTGCTGCCGACGACCGACTGTGGAAGATCCGCCCCGTAATTGACATCTTCGGGCAACTGTTCAGGACCGTCTTCACGCCGGAGTAGAAGATTACTGTTGACGAGTTTCTCTTCGCTTACAGAGGACGGCATGGGGCAGTTCAGTTTATCGCGTCGAAGAGGCCACGCTTTGGACTGAAAGCCTATAAGTTGTGCGCCAGCGATGGCCCTTCTGCTGGGTACACCTCTGCCTTCAAAGTCTATATGGGCCAAGACCGCGGGAGCTTGCCGGCGTCAATGAAGGCCGTGACCGACCTCATGAGCGCCGCCTCGCTTTTTGACAAGGGATATGAGTTATACACCGACAATTGGTACAGCTCCCCCACTCTATTCCATCACCTGCAGGCCCGTAAGACAATCGCGGTTGGGACAGTCCGTCTGAACAGAAAGTTCATGCCCAAGGACCTCAGAGTTACAAAGAAGGGGCAAATAGACTCGAGGTCAACAGCGACGGGGATGTTGGCGTTATCTTGGAAGGACCGCAAAGACGTCAACATGTTGTCAACTAATAAACACATCCATCGCCCCCGCAGCGAGTCTGTCGACCTGCCGCCAAATCGACGAGGAGAAGTTCGGACCAAGCCGAAGGTCGTCGTCGATTACAACGTCGGCATGAAGGGAGTGGACCTCTCGGACCAGATGGCACGCTCGTATGAGATCCCGAGAAAGTGCCATAAGTGGTACCAGGTTCTATTTTACCACTTGATCGACACTGCGCTGGTGAACAGCTACCTTGTTCACCGCTACCTCGGCGGAAGGTTGACACACCTGGAGTTCCGACTCCAACTCATCGAGAGTCTGATTAGTGCTGCAGCAGGACAACCACCACCTGGTAGAAGACCTCCCGTTCGTCGTGAAGTTCATCCCCGCCACGATGGTCACACGCTCGTGGCAGCCCCCACATATCGTCGATGTAAGCAGTGCAGGATCGCGAGATCAAAGAGGAAGGAGGTCAAGTTCATGTGCGCACAGTGCGATGTAGGACT
>NW_028234412.1:36802713-36807713 GCF_977035675.1 Penaeus japonicus
TGGCAATTTGAACACGAAAACGAAAATAGAGATCGGTTACAATCCTTTTCCAGTGGCTTGGGTCACTCGGTAGGTAAGTCGGAAAAAGTCATTTTTCGGTTTGACACCAAATCAGGAAAATGTGATAATTCGCATGAGATTATGTGCGGTTCTGTATACAAATTAATGTGTGTGTGTGTACATATATATATATATATATAGTATATATATATATATAATATATATATATATATATATTTATATATATATATATATATTTATATATATATATATATATATATATATATATATATATATATATATATATATATATATATGTGTGTGTGTGTATGTGTGTGTGTGTGTGTGTGTGTATCTTATGGTGACACATGTGGGCCGTAGAATATAGGGTACCGTGAGTTTCTGGATAGAGATAAAAGCTTTTATACAGCTGAGATATGAGGTTCTTGGAGGTTAATCCATTGACGACGGAAGCATATGTATGTATGAACTGTCCCTCACTCACTTTCTCACTTTCTCTCTCTCTCTCACCCTTTTTCCAGTGAATGAACTATAAAGGTAATTATCAAGAGGTTGATAAGGACACCGAACTTTCGAAATGAGAGAGAGAGTAGGGGGAGGATACATAACTGATGAATGTAGATCTGCCGATAGTTTCATATACTGTTGCAAATCAGTTCAGGAAATAAATATACTATTTGCCAGTGCATCTTACATATTGCTGCACCGCATTTGCTTATCAATGAACATTTGACATTTTATTTGTTGCTTATCTTGCATGATTTCTGAGACGTCTTGGTCTCATTGCCTAATAGTAAACAATTCGTTTTTTAACTATGACTGTATTCGTATAGTTAGCAGGTATTGTAACATCGTTTGGTAATGATAAATGCTATATTGGTTGTTACTTTTTAAAATATCACCTTTTTTGAATTATGAAATATATTACTTAACTTCCACATTGATAGTTGCAAAAAATGCAATTTACGTGATTTCCCACTGTAAATAATATTGATAATAAATAATTCTACATAGGCATCAGAAGCATACAGATGAAAAACAAATAAATAAATAGAAAATCATAGAAAAAAAGACCACTGACTATTGTAAAAGAATGAAAAGAACTTTCTTTACGCCTGTTTGGGAATTCCAAAAACAGAAAACAAGAAAATTACAGAAAGGGAGTGACATTGGGCTTGAATTTGCCTCACTCACAAAGACCGAAAACATCGAGTAAACCAATTTCATGACGAGTCAGACAACATACTCGCTTTTATGTAAATTTTAAAAGGACAGCGCCTCGTCTGTCTCTCACAATCGAAGGAAATTTTGGTCCGCATGTTGCCATTTCTTTCGGCTCCTTCGTGGGATTTCGGGATTTCACGCCGTGCCAATCGTGCGAAGAGAATGAGTGAAAAGCAAGCGAAATATCCACAGGGAAATAATATATTAAAGGGAGATGGGTGGGTGGAAAGGAGAGAGATTAAGTGAAAGAGGAAGAGACAGAGGTATAGGCAGAGAGATAAAGAGAAAGGGAGAGAGAGGGTGGACAGATAGATAAATATAGATGTAGATGTAATAGATGGACATACTGTGAGATACAATTCCTTTGAGAGGGAAAGATCGCATTGAGAATAACGAAGCAAACTCCCCAGGAATACACAAGTAAAACATGAGAAAGATAAAAACACTCAAGGGAAAACGAAAACGAAATAAAACAAACAAACAGAAGTGTCCCTCTTCCACCGACCAACCCACATCAAGAATAGAGAGAGAAAAGAATATTCACTGGGTCCTCCCTTGCTGTCTCTGCTCTTGCTGCAACACTAACATGACTACAAGATCAAGCTCTAGCAACTTCCCACCAAGAAGTTTCCATTGCTTCAAGATTTCGCTCGCCTAGAACAACATTCCGAGACTAGCGAACACCGGAGTAATTCCGCCTGCAACAATTTGCAACCGTGCATCAGCGTTGAACTTATCCAATAACAATCAACAAACAAAGACTGTTGTCTGGTGGTGAAGGCGTGCGTGTGGTTTAGCCCTTCGTCTCGTGAACGAGTCTGAGCGAAATTATATAAACAACAATTATATTAGCTTGATAGGAATTATTACGAGTTACCATTATACATACAACTCGCGGAATCAGTATGCAAGACGATGTGCCGGCAATATTGAACAACTGTATAGTTCAATTGGGAACATCAGTTGTGGATCTCGAGGTATGTGAATTGGATGAAAATGATCGAGAGATGGAAAGGAGGACCTCATTTCTATGTAAAGCGTGAAGATTTAAAGAAATAACGTAAGATTGACATAATACATTTGTTAAAAAAAAAAAACATTGAATTTACTCTCTCTCTCTCTCTCTCTCTATCTATCTATCTATCTCCCCCCCCCTACTCTCTCTCTCTTTCTCTCCCTCTCTCCCTATCTCTCGGACTTATTTCTTAGCAATAGGGAATAAAGGATGGAAATTTTCATTTTCAGAAAGAGCACGGAAAGAGTAAGAAAATATCAACTAGGAATATATGACAGATACCGTCACACCATATTTGGAGACAAAGCAAGGGAAAGATGTGTCGCTTTTCAATACCGAGGGAAGATGTTAAATGTAAATGAATTCCAATTGCAGAAAGTCAAAAACCTTAAAAAAATAATGATAATAATCTGACGAGCTAAAATAATGGGATCTAACAGAGAAGAAAAGGGGAAAGAGATGACGCGCCGCGAATGGGATCAGAATTCTTATTTTAAATTTTCTTATTCTTGAAATTTCGTTAAGTTTACCCTACAAAATATATATTCCATTGTTGATATTTGGGCTGGTTGAAGAGTGTAAGAAATGAGAAAAGTATTGCTTTGATAACGTTTTACTTAGATAATTTCAACTAAAATGTTATTGCACAGAACACTGAACATGGGTGTATAGCAAAAGGAGATCCAAATTTAGTTACTTTGAATATAAAACGCCTACATCTTTTAATGTATATATAAAGTTTGATATCAGAATATGTAGAGTTAACATATACAAGATACTTTGGCATTTAATAAAGTTTTTAATAGAGGAAAATGATATCGTCCATCTAGCCTTTGAGAAAAGAGGTTTAAGTGACACACGAAGATGTAACTGGTGACCCCCTAAAAAGAACACGAATCTGCATATATAGTTTGTTATTGCAATTGAAGGGAGAGGTTTTATCATTTGATTCAATGATTAAGTTAGCTTGGATCTCTCGAAATCAGAAATGGATATTACTTCATGGATATTGCATCTGCAATAATTTCCACATCTTCGTTGAGGGGAATGTGTTTGTGTGTGTGTGCATATATATATATATATATATATATATATATATATATATATATATATATATATATATATATATATACATACACATACATACATATTATAAATATGTGTATAACATATATATATATATATATATATATATAATATATATATATATATATATATATATATATATATGAATATATATATATATATATATATATATATATATATATATATATATACATATATATATATATATATATATATATGTATGTATATGAATATCTATATATCTATATCTATCTATCTATCTATCTATCTATCTATCTATCTATATACATATATATATATATATATATATATATATATATATATATATATATATATATAGAGAGAGAGAGAGAGAGAGAGAGAGAGAGAGAGAGAGAGAGAGAGAGAGAGACAGATAGATCGATAGATACTTTTGTATTGATATCAATATATATATATATATATATATATATATATATATATATATATATATATATATAAAGAGAGAGAGAGAGAGTACATTTAAATATTATAAAGGTCTTAATTGTACATGAGCAGTTACAGAATTTATATGAAAGGAATTATAGCATTATGCTTCCCCCAGGTCGCGAGATGCATCATGTTTGGACATTCGGACCAGTTGACCCCATTCCCCGTCGGCCAATCACAAGTCGAGCCGAGCAGGACTCTGCCCAATGAGAAGAGTTCAGCCCTGCCCTCCAACTGACCTAGTATCTCGCCTCAAAATAGGTCATATATTAGATTCAGACAGAATTCGTTCAGCCTTCGAGTCAAGAGGTCCTCCCCTCTCTTCGACTCCTCCTCAAGGATTCCAGGTAGACAGTGTCTAGTGCCTTAATGACTTAATTCATATACTGTGCATTGTCAGTGTTTCCTTAGTGTTCTCGATATAACAATAGCTCAGATATCGTTAGTTTTGCGATAGGCTTAGCTTCCCATTGCGTGTATATACCGTGCCCCCTTATTGTAAATAATGTTCTATATATATCTTGAGTTATAATATATTGTTATTAATTATTTAGCTACCGTGTTTCACATCACCCTTTATCTCTGCTCGCCACATATTATGGTGCCAGAGACGAGATCCGTTTTGCCCATCACACAAATTGGTATCAGCAGTGAGATCCATCTTACCCATCACATATATATTCATATGTATATATATATATATATATATATATATATATATATATATATATATATATATATATATATATATACTGTATATGCATCATCATCATCATCAGCCTGTATTAATCCACTGCAGGACGTAGGCCTCTCTCAATCTTTTCCAGTCATTCCGGTCTTGTGTCCTCTGATTCCAGTTTACTCCTGCGAATTTTGCTATTTCATTCCGCCACCAAGTCATTGGTCTTGCCCTGGGTCTCTTTGTGTCGTGTATTGCCCATTCTGTTGTTTTCTTTGTCCACCTGTTGTCCTGTCTCCGATATATGTGTCCAACCCACTGCCACTTTTTCTTTTTGATGGTCTTGAGTATATCCTCTACTTTTGTTTGCTGCCTGACAGTCTTTATAACAGATGTCTAGACGTCGGTAAAATTCCGAAGGCCTGGAAAAAACGCAATAATAATTCTAATACACAAAAAGGGAGACACAAAAGACTTAAAGAATTACCGACCTATAAGCCTCCTCTC
>NW_028234412.1:36845213-36850213 GCF_977035675.1 Penaeus japonicus
TCCCTTTCTTTCTTTTTATTTTTCTAGTCTCTCCTTAGATATTTGTATATCAATATTATCCTGTAGGCAGGCCTCTTTACTGAAAACCTTGATGCAAGAGATTAAAGCAAGAGTGTTATGTAGGTGTTTCAGAATTATCTAATCCATCTGATGGTATTAAGTGCGAAATACGTGCAATTATTTCCATGACAGTTCGTATGTGATTGGAATAAGTGTGAACGATCATGAGTGAGTCTTCCCGATTCCAGAAACTGGTATGATTGTAGTGAATTTCCAGGTATTTGGAAACTTATATATGTTTGCTATATCGGGGAGGGGGGAGGGGGAGTTATTGGTGTGTTTTTAAGCCTATCATGGTATATCATTGTTTGGTTTTGTAAAGATTGTAAAGATGTTTGTTTTTTTTGCTCTGATTTTCGACACTAAAATAAGATTCCAACGTGCTTATCTATCTATGATTTCTTTCGAGCTTGTCGGTGAAGCAAATTATGTTGTATGTGAACTAGTTGGACTACCGCAAAGTGTCTGTAATTTTCTTCTGGCATTTTCAAAACATTCTCTCTCTCTCTCTTTCTCTTTCTCTCTCTCTCTTTCTCTTTCTCTTTCTCTTTCTCTCTCTCTCTCTCTCTCTCTCTCTCTCTCTCTCTCTCTCTCTCTCTCTCTCTCTCTCTCTCTCTCACTTTCTTTCTCATCCCCTACTCTCTCTCTCTTTCTCTGTCTCTCTGTTTCTCTCTCTCTCTCTCTTTTTCCCCCACACTTTCTCTCTCTCTCTCTCTCTCTCTCTCTCTCTCTCTCTCTCTCTCTCTCTCTCTCTCTCTCTCTCTCTCTCTCTCTCTCTCTCTCTCTCTCTCTCTCTCTCACTTTCTTTCCCCCTCCCACTCTCTCTCTCTCTCTCTTTTTCTCCCTCTCTTTTCCCCCCCCCCCCACTCTCTCTCTCTTTATATATATCTATCTATCTATCACTCACTCTCTCTAGATTTGAAGTCGGTAATAACTATGACAGATTATGGGACTAGTTTGAGGTTGTGACAGATAATGCGATGTTTGTTATCAGTCCTTGAATTTATTTTTTATTCTATTTTTTTTCCATTTTTGGAATTTGTGTACTGTTTACTTAGAATAAATTTGATTTGAGATATTGAGAAACCAATGGCGCTTTCTTTTTCACTATCATACAGAGGACTATTTGAGATTTATATATGAGTGGAAAAGAGTGATACAGACTTGAAACATTTTTTTTTTTTTTTTTTTTTTGCATACAAAGGATTTTTGATATTGCAGTCAGAGCCAACAGACAGTGCTTGCTAAGTGGCTATTGCCTGAATTATCACGAATATGGAAGTGTAGAGAACGTGGATAACTGACCAAAATGTAGTGGTAGTAAAAAAAGGTTTGGGAACGTATTGCATGATAATAATCATAGTAATAATTGTTGGTGTATCATTTATTGCAATGCAATATGCACTGTATCTAAAGAGCGAACAGAAAGAAAAAAAAAATAGAAACCGAAATTTTGTTCTTTTTTATTCTTTTTTTTTTTGTTAACATTATGGCTACATTCTATCAATGAATCAGTTACATACATGAACACAGGCAAACATGTAAACGCTTATATAAACAGGCATAAATACAGATATATTCATACCCACACACACACACAAAAAAAAAAAAACGACACAAATACATCGTACACAAAGCCAACAGGAAACAAAGACAATGGAGCGCGTACAAACAAAAATATAAATTAATTAACGGCAGACTAAAAATAACCAGTGAATCGGCTTTGCTGAAACACCAATTATTGTTTTTTCGTTTTTTTATTTACCAATTATTAAAAGTGTTCTTACAACACAGATTAGGAATAAAACAAAAAGCACACCCATTCAAATATGTGTGAATAGTACACGTTTCGGTTTATTTTGTTATCTTATCATCTTTAGGTTTATTTCGTTGTCTTTAGAACTGTGTGTTTGTTGATGTACTTACTGGTGAATTAGGGTGAGAGACCGAAAGAACACACAAACACACACACATACATATGTGTATATGAATATGTAAATATGTAAATATATATATATATATATATATATATATATATATATATATATATATATATATATGTATATATATATATATGTATAATATAGATATTATATATATATATATATATATATATATAATATATATATATATGTATATACATACATATATATATATATACATATATATATATATATATATATATATATATATATACACATATATATGTATATATATCATATATATATAAATAAATGAATATATATACACACACACACACATATATATATATATAATATATATATATATATATATATATATATATATATATATATATATATATATATACATATATGTATGTATAATACATACATACATAATATATCTAAATATATATATATATATATATATATATATATATATATATATATATATATATATATATATATATATAAATATATCATATACAGTATATACAAACACACACACACACACACACACAGCGGAATGGCAAGCTAAAGAAAGTCGGTGTACCGTTTTATACAGTAAAATTTATTCAATGAAGTTAACGGCGAAGAGAATATGAGATTTCTGTGAAATTCCCAATTGATTACGCTGTCTACATGCGAAGATCATGTTAACAACTTGCTTGACATAGTAAGGGATACTTAAGAATTAATAAGAACATGAATGATAATATTAGCACTGATCTGAATGCCTTCTATTAACTGATTATTACTATATTGATAGTTAATCATCCGTAGACGCTGATTCACATGAGGAAAAGGAAGAGAACCAGAATCCATATTTCAATAAGGAAGAAAAAAAAGAAGAAGAAGAAAAAAAAAATCGAGAGGAAAAAGAATCAAGAGGGAAAGGCAGAGAACCAGAAGGTTTATTTCAACAAGGAAAACACAAACAAAAAACAAACACATACTGAGAGGAAAAGGAATTAAGAGGGAAAGGCAGAGAACCAGGAGGCTTATTTCAACAAGAAAAAAAAAGGAAGAAAAACAAACACATATCGAGAGGAAGAAGAATCAAGAGGGAAAGGCAGAGAACCAGAAGGCTTATTTCAACAAGGAAAAAAAAAAAAGGAAGAAAAACAAACACATATCGAGTTTTTGTTCGGGTTCTTTTGAAGGGTCAACGAATCTCCTTCAGACAACAGTTTCCTTTCCTTCTCGAGTGATTTCATGGAAGGAAATAGCCGACTTCCGGACCTAAGCCTTCGTCTTCCGCTGGTAATTTTTGAAATCTACTTTTCGGTGGTCCAGTGGCTTATATTACACATTAAAAGGGCATTGGAGTAGTATTGAGAAATAGAGAATAGATGGAGAATAAAGATCATAGTAATGATAATAACGATAAAATATAACAAAAATAAGAAAAGAAGAAGAAAAATAGTGTGATAAAAGAGATTGAATATATATGATTTCTTGGAAGGAAATAACCAACTTAACTTTTTTATACCTTTTTTATTATGAAAATCATTGTGATAGCTATTTTCGAGATAGATATATAGACAAAGAGAGAAAGGAAAAAAGGCATTACGTAGGTAAGTCGTTGCTCATCAAGTTTTTCCATTACAACAATAGTCAACAATAGGAAGTAATAGTCGCTATGATGACGTGTTCTTTGTCAAGGAGAGATGCCATCCCCCCCCCTCTCTCTCCCCCATTCACAAGGAAAAGGCAGATTATTTTCACAAATGTAAAATCCTGCAGACTGTTAGGCACCATTCCTTATTCTGTTAGGCCGTAACCATAGTTTCTTGTATTGCTTTCATCCGAGAGTGAAAATGAAAGAGAAGGAGAGAGTAAGAAAGATAGATAGATAGATAGAGCGAAAGGGGGAGGGAGCGAAAGAGAAAGAGAGAGAGAGAGAGATTGAGAGAGAGAGAGAGAGAGAGAGAGAGAGAGAGAGAGAGAGAGAGAGAGAGAGAGAGAGAGAGAGAGAGAGAGGGAGAGAGAGAGAGAGTGAGAGAGAGAAGGAGAGAAAGCGAAATAGGAGAGAGAGATAGAAAAGCATGAAAAGAGAGCGAAACAAAGAAAGAGAAATTGATAACTGCTGCAGTTATTCCGGTAATCCTGAAACAATTTTTGATTCCGATAATGATCTGGTCTTTTTCAATTGACAGAACCATAATTTTTTTTACGGCGTATCATTCCCCTAGAGTTTTGTAAGTATTATTGTGAAAAAAGAGGAAAGGTATTATGACAGATATCTGCATTATTTTTTCTTATCAGTATCATTCCCTTCCATGGCATGATCATGAGAAAAGGCTCGTGTTCCACCTGAGCATTTCATTAACTAAAAGCCTTAGATATTCCTAGCTCTTACAGACTGATTCCTGATGCTTGATCCGCAGAAAATCAAAACCTGTCACGTCAACAAAGAACTTCATTCAAGGAGTGTTGGAAGCCCCATCATTAATTTGATTAGAACGGCTATATGATCAAGGGAAATGGCGGTTCAAAAAAAAAAATGGGTGAACTAATAATTCAAATAATGAATTATGTATTTATGTATAGATTTATCAAGATCGTTGCCTTTTAAGAGAAATTAAATATCTTGTGGAAAATGTGAATATTGGCAATAGGATCAAATAGTGTTTTATTTATCATCAACCAACAAATTAATTAAACGCGAATATATCAACGCGATAAGCACGAATAAAATGTTCCTTTACTAAACACATTCTAAAAAAAAGACTTACCTATTATTCTTAAACAACGAAAACAACAACAACAACAAAAAAACTCCCATGAAATTTGAAACAAACACATCATGTCGTAACTTAAAGCAATGTTCCTTTCATAATTCCAAAACAAGAATATTCCTTTGTACAAACAAAGCCAAACAAAGCTTCGTCGAATCATCAATGGAGGAGATAAACAGGGCTACCAACATAGCTTCGCCTTCCTTTTTATGAATGAACAAACACAAAGCACTCATGT
>NW_028234412.1:36900213-36902713 GCF_977035675.1 Penaeus japonicus
ATGTATATAATATATATATATATATATATATATATTATATATTGATAGTTATATATTTATTATTATTATTATATATACTATAAATGTGTTATTATAATATATATTTATACTCACAAACAAACAACACACAAAGAACCATCGCAATATATTATATATATATTATATATTATATATTATATTATATATAATTTTCTATATATATATGTATATAATATGTGTATATTATTAATTATATATTTATATTAGTATTTATATACTATATTTATATATATACATTTAAATATTTATTTTATATATTTTATATATATACATACTACATTTTAATTATATATTATATATATCTATATTTCTATATATATATGTAATCTATATATATTATACATACATATATGCATATATATATATATAATATATTTATATATTTACTTAATTAATTATATAATATTATCTATATATAATATATATTGTATACATATATATGAATATTATATATATATATATATTTATATATATATATTATATGTATATATATATATAAATTTATATATATATATGTATATTTTCTATATCTATGTATATATATTATAGTATATATATTATATATTAATATATATATGATATTTATATTATATATATATTATATATGTGTGTGTGTGTGTGTATATATATACACACAATAATAATAATAAGGACATTACATATTATGATTTTTAGACAAATCCCTCACAATTTCATACTATCAGTTATTCAGGCTGTATACCAATCATCAAAGCTTTTTTTTTTTCTTATCCACTTTTGTTACGCACAACATAACAAGTAATACAGATAGATGAAAGTCACCCATCTGGCGAAAATAGCAGATAGTCTTTTCCTTAATGTCTTACGGAACAGAGAAGCTCCAGCACCTCTTATGAGAAAGACATCCCTTCTCCCTGCAGAGTTCGTCGAGGTGCTAGATGAAGTACCAATTATAATAAGGGACTCGCGCAAACTGGAAGCTAAATTTTCGAGCGTTGGCGTAAGTAGTCGAAAAGGTCTGGTGAATAGAAATGACTTTTGGGGGGCGCCAGCGGTTACTCTAGATTCTGTATTTGCAATTAGGCTCCTATGATTTTTCTCTCTCATTTACTGATAGGTGTGATCTGTTGTATGTTATGGTCTGCAGTGTTTCGCGCGATGTAGCTTGTGATTTTTGAGTGAGAAATGGAGGACCTCTGTGTGTGTGTGTGTGTGTAATAGGTTTGAGGACTGGGATAAATACCTGTAGTGCTGTAGGTCTAAGGCAGGGGGTCGGCAACCTTTTGAGTGCAGCGTGCCAATGTTATATACATTTTTTGTTTTTTTAATGCAATAATTCGTCATGGTGTCCACTATGATTTTTTTGTCTGTAGCGTTAAGTTGGGAAACGCGATATACGTTTTTGTAGATAAAATCGTTTGTTTTTGAATTTTACTGCATAATTACTCACTTACATAGAAATAGTTTACTAGTCGGGCTGTAATATGTTTATTTTTTTTGAAATTATTATGATTATCCTCATTATTGTATTGTTACCATTATCGTATATCTTTATGAATGTTCATTATCATGATCATCATTATAATTATTATACTTTTTACTTCTAATATGACTATGGGTGTCATAGTGTAACGCGTTCAGGGGTGGTTCTGGGTAGGTGAATTTAACAGAGGTGATGAATAAGTACTGGAATCTCCTTACAGAGAGAATAAGAGGAATGATTCAATAAAAATAATTCCGTTATTTAATTTTTCCGAAGCATCGTGACATTGCCATATGGTCGGAATGATAAACAAAAATATCTCTATACCTGTGTGTGCGTGTTTTTATGTGTATATGCGTGTGTGCGTGTGATTTTCCTCGTTTTTCTCAACAGCTTCATGTGCGATAGCCACAAAATAGTTGAATTTCGTTCCAACAGTTCGGAGGGCGGGAGGATTCGAGGCTTTTTTTAGGGGGGGGTTTGGGTTTTTTCAGCAACAGGGCCTGGGGCCGGGCCCCGGGCGGGCGTGCTGGGGGGGGGGGGGGGGGGATAGGGGATGGTGTGTCAAAATGGGGGTTCGGTTTGGAGGTTCTAATCCGAAGGGTTTTTTTTGTTTGTGTGTGTTTTTGGTTGTGTGGTTTTTATTTTTGTGTGTGTTGGGTGGTGTGTGTGGATGTGGGTTTTGTTGTTTGGTTTTGTGTTGTGTGTGTGTGGGTGTGGGTTGTGCGTGTGTGAGTGGTGGTGAGTTTTTGAAAAGAGAGGGGAGGAAAAGAGAAAAGGGGCGGGTGGGGGGGAGTTGAGGGGAGAGAGAGAGGGGAAAAGGGGAGCGAGAGAGGAGAGCGAAGAGAGCGCGAGGGAGGGGCGACCTGAGGAGAGAGAAGCGCGGGGAGGGAGGCGGAAAAAGGGGGTGTGGTGGAGTGTTGTTGTTTTTTCTGTTGTTTGTGGGTTGTGGTATTTGGGGTAGTTGTTTTGTTTGTGTTTGAGGTTGTGTTGTTTTTG
>NW_028234412.1:36917713-36920213 GCF_977035675.1 Penaeus japonicus
ATGTGAGGGCTTGAATTTACTGGAGGCATCAAATTATTTGCCTTTGCTGCAGCTCCAATAGGCCTGGATTCTGCTGCTGCACCCGAGAGGAGTTATACTGACGGGCTTCTTAGGTATGAGCTATCCTGACTCATCTCGAAGCAGAGGATGAGTTTTACTGAACCCAAGAGGCATGAGTTTTACTGTTGCAGAGAGCCAAGTCTTTTGGTGTGTTGTACAGGGAAAATCTTGTGGAAATTTTGTGGGTTTTATTGATTCTTCTGTATAGCCTGAATCTTCTTTCCCCTTCATTCCCATCCATATTGTTTATTCCCGTAAAACTGAAATGTAATGCATTCCTTTCTACTACAAGTTTAACATATTGATCTTATATCATATAACATAATCAGTCAAGTACAATATATCTTGACATCATCATATATCAAATTTCTATTCTAGTATAAACACATATTGCAAGATTACATAAATAAGATAAATACCTCAGACACCTCACTTGGCTTCTCTGAGTCACAAAATGGCTTCCAATCGTTTTCATGCGATTAGTTATGCAGTTTGCCAATAGGTGTACATCAGAAAATGATATAAGGGGATACTAATCCATTTGATATATATCCCTATAGTTAGTACATATCATAATTATTAGGAACTTATAGTATCACATTTGAGTATAAATGTAGCCACAGTAACTATGTATATATATACATACATACATACGTACATATATATATATATATATATATATATATATATATATATATATATGATGATCTATTTTTCAACAGCCTGTATCATTCCACTGCAGGACGTAGACCTCTCAAGAGGGTTATGGCCGGGTACCCCATCTACTGGCCCTAATTGTATATTGGTGGGATATACATAACACATATTGTATATACACCATTAGGCAATCGAGGTAAAGTTCCTTGCCCGAGGTAACAACTCACCAGCCGGGATTCGAATGCATGGACTCAGATCCTCCTCATTTCACAGTCTGATGCTCTAACCAGTATGTGTGTGTATATCATCATCATCATCAGCCTATCATTCCACTGTAGGATGTAGGCCTCTCTCAATCTTTTCCAGTCATTCCGGTCTTGTGTCCTCTGATTCCAGTTTACTCCTGCGAAATTCACTATTTCATCCCGCCATTTAGTCATTGGTCTTGCCCTTGGTCTCATTGTGTCATGTATTTCCCATTCTGTTGTTTTCTTTGTCCACCTGTTGTCCTGTCTCCGATATATATGCCCAGCCCACTGCCACTTTTTCTTCTTAATGCTCTTGAGTATATCCTCTACTTTTGTTTGTTGCCTGATCCATGTGGCTTATTTCTTGTCTCTTAAGCTAACTCCTAGCATAAGCCTTTCCATTCCTCTTTGAGCACTTACTATTGGTCGTAGTCCATGTTTCTGACCCATATGTCATGATGGGGAGGACATAATGGTAAAAAATCTTTCTCTTTAGACAGAGTGGCAGACGACCTCGTAGTATATTACTATGTGTACCGAAGGCACTCCAACCTCGCCTGATTCGCCGTTTTATCTCGGCTTCGTAGGATGTACTCCTCTTGATGAGTTGCCCAAGGTATACATACTCGTTCACTGCTTCTAGTACCTCGCCCTGTATTTATATTTGTTTAACTGGGGTTCGACTGTTGAACATGTCTTTAGTCTTTTTCATATTAATTTTAAGGCCAATCGTCAGACTTTCCCTATTCAAATCTCTTAGTAACTGTTGTAATTCATCTACTGACTCGCCGAAAAGAATAATGACATCTGCAAATCTTAGATTGCTTAATTGCTCATTCCCTATTTCAATCCCTTGCTCCTTCCAATCTAACTTCTTGAATACTTCCTCCTAGCAAGCTGTAAACAGCTTTGGTGAGATGCCTAACATCCTTATTTATTGGTATTTTATTGGTTTCTGCGTGGATTTTGATGGTCGCTGTACCATCTCTATATATATCCTCCAATAATCTGCAATATATTTCCTCTACTCCTTGTTTACGAATTGTATCTAGTACTGCAGATATCTGTACCGAATCGAATACCTTTTCATACTCTACGAATGCCATACACAGGGGCTTCCTATATTCGTTTGTTTTCTCTTTTATTTGAGCTAGTGTGTGGATATAGTCTGTAGTTGAGAATCCGCTGTGGAACCCTGCCTGTTTCCTGGGTTGTTTTGAATCTAATGTATCGGTGATACGGGCTGTGATGATTTCTGTGAACAGTTTATAGATTACTGAAAGGAGGCTTATAGGTCGGTAATTCTTTAAGTCCTTTGTGTCCTCCTTTTTGTGTATTCAAATTATCATTGCATTTTTCCAGTATTTCAGAGTTTTACTTAAGCTTCTGTTAAAAAGATTGGCCAGTTTTACTGCCGCAATCGTTCCTGCATCTTGAATAAGATATACACTAATGCCATCTTCACCTGGTGTTTTTCCTGTTTGCATGCCTTTTAGTGCCCTATCTACTTCCTCTACCGTAATGTTTGGAACGTC
>NW_028234412.1:36927713-36932713 GCF_977035675.1 Penaeus japonicus
ATAATAATAATAATGATCTCAGTGATCCATGTACGGACTACCATACATAAATTTCTCCCAGCGGTCGTTCATTTCACTTTGAAACCTAAAAGGAAGATAAGAAAAAGGAGAATGAATTATGAAAAAAAAAAATCATATGATGTTAAAGCCTTTACATATCTCACCCCTGGTTAGTCTTCATATCATACCAGTAAATGAAATAAACGTTGCTGAACACAGTTACCTATAAAAGTGAAAGATTATGGGATTCTGAGTAGAAAATCTCCTATAAATATAAACGCTTTTCGAATTCCCTTCGGCGAGAAGAGAATCTTGCACTGTGCAATTGCTAAATATGACAGGAGAGGCTTGCAGTAGCGTTTTAGGTTGAAATTATAGAATATTACGGTAATTTTAAACGGAAAATCACGCTATCAATAGATTTCATCAGATCATCTGTAATTGTTATAATTTCTTATACTCCCCTTCATTCCACTACCTATAACTCTAAGATCTTTAAAGATAATTGGTGATATTCTCGGAAAAGAAAAATCATAAACATATTACGCAAGTATGTTCATGTTAAAAAAAAGTTGTTGTTGTCCTTATGGTATGCTCCTGTGATAAGTAAAAATCACCATAAAACACATTTCCTTTTTATATAACAACATAAAAATGAGGGTAGTATTATTGAGGTTTGATCTCTATAAAGGACTGCAGCTGCCATTGTTACTTAATCATGCACACTTAATGTTTACTTGAGTGTTTCTTCAGTAATGTTTCACAGATGTAGTGTTTCGCTTTGTGAAACTGTTTTCGGTCGTTCAAACGATCGCAGAATTTATTCATGTTACAAAAAATTAAAAATGTCGAACATGAAATGTCATACATCTTTCTTTCTTTTCTGTATTATCTGATCATATCCAATAAAAATCTGGAACGAATCTAGACCGCAATCTATGAAATAACACATTTATGCAACAGCAAGGATTAACTAAAAAAAAATGGTTGTTTTGGCATCAAAATGATGATTCAGGACATAACTGCCAATGTAAACACGGCGGCGTTAAATTCACGTACCGTGTAAAATGTATTGACGATAGAAATCTCTTTCTCTCTCTCTCTCTCTCTCTCTCTCTCTCTCTCTCTCTCTCTCTCTCTCTCTCTCTCTCTCTTTCTTTCTTCCCCCCCCCCCTCTCTCTCTGTCTCTCTCTCTCTCTCTCTCTGTCTCTCTCTTTCTTTCCCTCTCTCTTTCTCTCTCTCTAATATATATATATATATATATATATATATATATATATATATATATATATATATGTGTGTGTGTGTGTGTGTGTGTGTGTGTGTGTGTGTGTGTGTGTGTGTGTGTGTGTGTGTGTGTGTTTGCGTGTGTGTGTGTGTGTGTGTTTGTTGGAAATAAAGCATTAATATTATCACTGATGTCATTCATCACATCATCATCTCTGTTATCATTATTATCATCATTATCAATGTTAATATTATCATCATTAATGTTACTATTATTATTATTTTCATTATCATTATGGTGACTCCCATTATCATTATCATAATTATTATCATTATCATCATTAATATTATCATAATTATCATCATTATCATTACTGATATTATCATGATCATTGTTATAATTAGTAGTCAGTCTCAACTCTCTGCAATACTCCATGGATCTTAGTCTCAGTGATGAGGCGCTGCCGAACTTCCACAGCTGCAAATTGCAAACTGCTGTTTCACCTTTGATATATTACGTTGAGACTAAATTGACTGTGCCGAGCAAAAGATTTCATTCTCTGCATTGGAGGAGTTAAGAGAAATTACATAATGCTGGATTCGAAGATGTCAACAACTTTGAAAAACTTATAAACACGGTACTAAAAAGTGCCATGTTTACAGCAAATACAAATTAGAATCTAATAAACACAAATGGAATTCATAGAATACTTTCTTTCTTATATATTAGTTCAATGATTCCGGAGGTGTTGACTGCCCTGTCACGAAAACTGAATGTTAAACGAGGTTTGACAATTTGAGTAAACGCAATGAGAATCAACAAGCGCTTTTGAGCCAAGCTGATGTTGCTATTGATGATCACACGTATGCATTCATCTTGCAATAATTGGTTTATATAGCGCTTGTAGGTTAAGATTCTTCATTTCCCTGGAATAATGTTGTGATATATTCTTATTATTTCCAGGTTTAGGAGTTATATAAGTCTTTATTTAGAGGAAAGAGAATATTTTATTTTCCATTTCTAAAGGACTTTGACCTTTCGAAATATCACTAATTATCATGGAATAAAAAAAAGACACTTCGGGTCATAAATTTAAAGCTTCATTATGTGGAAATGCAAGAAGAACGCTTTGTTGATCGTCTTGCAAATATGGTAATATAATACATATGTACACACACACACACACACACACACACACACACACACACACATATATATACATATTTATATATATATATATATATATATATATATATATATATATATATATATATATACATGTATATATATTTATATATTCATATATATATATAGCATCATCATCATCATCATCAGCCTGTATTAATCCACTGCAGGACGTAGGCCTCTCTCAATCTTTTCCAGTCATTCCGGACTTGTGTCCTCTGATTCCAGTTTACTCCTGCGAATTTTGCTATTTCATCCCGCCATCTAGTCATTGGTCTTGCCCTGGGTCTTTTTGTGTCGTGTATTACCCATTCTGTTGTTTTCTTTGTCCACCTGTTGTCCTGTCTCCGATATATGTGTCCAGCCCACTGCCACTTTTTCTTTTTGATGGTCTTGAGTATATCCTCTACTTTTGTTTGCTGCCTGATCCATGTGGCCCTTTTCTTGTCTCTTAAGCTAACTCCTAGCATAAGCCTTTCCATTCCTCTTTGGGCGCTAACTAATTTCCTCTCGAGTGCCTTGGTCGTAGTCCATGTCTCTGATCCATATGTCATGACGGGGAGGACGCATTGGTCAAAAATCTTTCTCTTTAGACATAGTGGCAGACTACTTCGTAATATATTACTATGTTTACCGAAGGCACTCCAACCTAGCCTGATTCGCCGTTTTATCTCGGCTTCGCAGGATGTACTCGACTGAATAAGTTGCCCTAGGTATACATACTCGTTCACTGCTTCTAGTACCTCGCCTTGTATTTGTATTTGCTTAACTGGGGTTCGACTGTTGAACATGACTTTAGTCTTTTTCATGTTCATTTTAAGGCCAATCTTCAGACTTTCCTTATTTAAATCGCTTATTAATTGTTGTAGTTCATCTGCTGACTCACCGAAAAGAACAATGTCATCTGCAAATCTTAGATTGCTTAAGTGCTCATTCCCTATTTTAATCCCTCTCTCTTTCCAGTCTAACTTCTTGAATACTTCCTCTAAGCAGGCTGTAAATAGCTTCGGTGAGATGGTGTCGCCCTGCCTAACGCCCTTTTTTATTGGTATTTTATTGGTTTCTCTTCTGCGTGGATTTTGACGGTCGCTGTACCATCTCTATATATATCCTCTAATAATCTGCAGTATATTTCCTCTACTTACTCCTTGTTTACGAATTGCATCCAGTACTGCAGATATCTGTACCGAGTCAAATGCTTTTTCATAATCTACGAATGCTATACACAGGGGCTTCCTATATTCGTTCGTTTTCTCCCTTATTTGAGCTAGTGTGTGGATATGGTCTGTAATTGAGAATCCACTGCGGAACCCTGCCTGTTCCCTGGGTTGTTTTGAATCTAATGTGTCGGTGGTACGGGCTGTGATGATTTTTGTGAACAGTTTATAGATTACTGAGAGGAGGCTTATAGGTCGGTAATTCTTTAAGTCTTTTGTGTCTCCCTTTTTGTGTATTAAAATTATTATTGCGTTTTTCCAGGTCTTCGGAATTTTACCGACGTCTAGACATCTGTTATAAAGACTGGCCAGCTTTACTGCCGCAATCTCTCCTGCGTCTTGAATAAGATCTACACTGATGCCGTCTTCTCCTGGTTGTTTTTTCCTCTTTTCATGCTTTTTAGTGCCCTAATTACTTCATCTACCGTGATGTTTGGAACATCTCCAATTGTTGTGTTTGTCTCCGTATGTGGTTGGTCGTTTGAGTGGTATAGATTGCGATAGAAGTCTTCTATTACTTTGATAATTTCATTTTTATTGTATGTCGCCTCTCCATTGGGTTTCTTTACTGCATACATTTGGCTTTTCCCTTTTCCGAGCCTCCTCTTTGTTGCCTTAAGGCTGGTGCCAGCAAGCAGAGCTTCGTTTATTTTTCGTATGTTAAATTTGCGTACATCCTCTTTCTTCTTCTTGTTTATCGTCTTAGTCAGCTCTGTTGATTCTATCTTGTCTCTGATTGATGTTATTTTCATTTCCCTACGCTGTTTCATAAGCTCTTTCGTCTCTACCGAAAGCTTACTGAACCTTTCTTTTTCGTCTTTACCCCCTATTTCAAGTGCAGCTTCCATTAATATCTCACTGAATTGGTCGTTCATTTGGTCTATGTCAAGATCTTCTTCGAGAGCTGAGTATTTGTTTCGGATGTTGATACTGAATTCCGTCGCCCTAGTCTTGATGTTGGTTAGATTAGCGAGAGGCTTTTGTATGAGCTTGTTTCGTTCCCTTCTTAGCTGTAACTTAACTCTACTCTTGACCAGTCTATGGTCGCTACCGACATTTACTTTATTGATAACGGTTACGTCTTGTACGATGTCACGCCTATTGGTGATTATGAAGTCAATTTCGTTTTTAATGCCGGATGGTGATTTCCATGTCCATTTCCTCCCGGTTCTCTTTTCAAAGAATGTATTCATAATTTTAAGAGATCGAGCTTCGGCGAATTCTATCAATCTTTGCCCTCTCTCATTTCTGGTGCCTATTCCATGTTTCCCAACGATAATTCTCCATCTTCCCTTATTCCTATCTTGGCATTAAAATCCCCCATAATCACGGTAAAATGGGTTTTTGCTCTATCGATAGCTGCTTGCACA
>NW_028234412.1:36955213-36957713 GCF_977035675.1 Penaeus japonicus
GCATGTATGTTTTTAATTATAGGATTGAAATAAAAGAGCTATGTAATCTTGTGGTTTTATTTCATACTTTTGAAATATTTATGTTTTTCCAGATTTTGTGCCCTGTAGCTGGAAATATTGCTTAGCATCACCTAAAAAGGATATTATCTCATCTGCAACCCTTTTAAAATCACTTGCAACACTTTCTACAGATGATCTAACTGCTTCACACGTTTTGGTGAATTCCTGTCTAATTTCATTTGCCTGCAAGACTTGGGCATCATGGAGCTTTTTGTTATTCACCCTGATATCCCGGTAACATTCCTCCCTCTCTGAGGCTTGGTTCCTCTTTCTGCCCTTTCTGTGAGATGTTGAAGAAGGTGGTTGTTCAGCTGGGATAGATGGTGATAAAATGGCTGATGTTGATGGAACTGGGTTCAGTAAAGGAGGTCCTAGAGGGCTTGGAGTTGCAGGAGGTATAGTAAAATCCTGTTTTCTGAATGAAGGACCATCAACCCATTCTGAAATGGTAGCGATTAAACTTGTAAAAATCTGTTTATATATACTTATATATGTTATATATATAATATATATAGATATATAGATATATATGTATATATGTATATATAAATATGTATATATGTATATATATGTATTATATACATATATATATAATATATATATATATAATTTATATGTATATTTATATATATATTATATATATATTATATATATATACATATATATATATATATAATATAATATACATATATATACTATACATTATAAATATTATATATGTATATATAATATATATATATATATATATATATATATATATATATATATATATATATATATATTATATATATATATATATATATATATATATATATATACCCTGTATATACCCTGTATATATGTGTGAGTGTGAGTATGAGAGAGAGTGAGAGAGCGAGAAAAGAAAGAAAAAGAAAGAGAGAGAGAGTGTGAGTGTAAGTGTAAGTGTGTGTGTGTGTGTGTGTGTGTGTGTGTGTGTGTGTGTGTGTGTGTGTGGGGGGGGGTGTGTGTGTGTGTGTGTGTGTGTGTGTGTGTGTGCCCGCCCATATATGTGTCTGTCTGTGTCTATATGCATTACAAATAAATCAGTAGATAAATTTTACTTTGCACTTAATAGGGTGTGTGTGCCATAGTCCTATTTTAAACAGTAGATATATATACTTTGCACTAAAGAGGCGAGTGTGTGCATTGTCCCAGATTTTCGGATTCTGATATGGTTATATGCACACTTTGCTTTATGTTATAAATTTATTTTTTCATAACACTACAATAGCAATAATTACGAAAGAACCCATACCTATGTCTTTAGACGATAGAATTAGTGGTTCATCTTCAGGTACAGGGCTTAAGCTGTCGTACTGATGTTCTGGGGGCTGGGAGGACATCCACCACCAGTTCCCATTTTCTTTTTGATGGTGTTGCTGTGCTCTTTCTTAACTCTATAACAAAAATGAATTTGGTAATTATTTTGCAAACTTTTTATCTATATAAAATAAATGTTTGGATAATCCTACTACAACATTTAGGTGACTGGTATACAAATATTAGGCGTAGCCGAATCTGAATCATATCGAAGAATGAATATATTGCATACGATGACATAAGAGGAAGCATATTTCTTATATTACAACTGTCTATTTTTGTTGATTCCTAACCTGACTTTTGTTTGATTATGTCTCGTGTTTATTCATGAGTAATCTATCAATATAATTCAAATTTAGTATCTTTAGTATTACTTACTTAGCTCGTATGTACTCCCAAGCTCGCTTTAGCTGAGTTGCTGACCTTCCAGCGGAGTCTGGGTAAATGGCATTAAAACTCGTAGTTATGCTCTCCCATGCTCGTTGCTTGCGGCTGATGCTTCCAGGGTCGTACATTTTTGAGTTGATGTTGTTGCTATGGTCAGCGATGAGTGAAAGCAACATTTTCCTCTGATCTTCTGAGAGTGAACTAGATTTATCCTTCCCGCTCGCCATGGTTGTTCGATCATTTGGCGCGCTTTCTGCGTACGCAGGGCTACCAACTGTTGCAAATATTCGGACCGCCCGAAAACATTTTGAGGCCGGCCCACTGCACTATCTTGACGTTTGAAAAAAATTGATTTGAGTTACGGGCCGGCCCCACGCAATTTATTTTCGGGTTGGTAACGCCCGAAATCATGATATTTAAAAAAAAACGGCCCACAGCCTCTATAAAGCCCGTTGTGTCAGCGCGAGAGCCTAATAGTCACACGTAAACTCGGCAATCCAATAAGGGTTCTTGTTCAAATACAACTTCCCTCCATCTCTGAAGACATTAATTTTCCTTTCTATCATTAAAGCATAAAAAAAAAAGCCTATACACCACCCTATCTATAAAAAACTAAAAAATAAATACCCTCACCTAATTTTCCTTTCTAACGCGCCTACTTCATCTTGGACCCCATCCATCACTCGGGCACATGGACTTGGCACCTACATGT
>NW_028234412.1:37047205-37049705 GCF_977035675.1 Penaeus japonicus
TTTGAGACTGTCCAGGCTGGGTTTACACATATCTAAGAGTAAAAGATAAGTACGAATAAAAATAGAGAAAGTGATCAGATTACTTACACGCATAAACACAATCGTTTGTTGGTTCAAATACAAATGCATGTAAGGCTTCAACAATATCGTTTGTTTTTTCGATAAGTTCTTTCTTGGATATAGTTATGTTTATTATGATATGACAAATTATTTTACTTATTATACATATTTGTTATTTACATTTAAGATAATTCATAATGTTTTATCAATTTTTACTGTATTTTCATTCAAAATGTTTTACTTGTAATATACAGAGTATTCATCATATATATTAATGATATATACAGTACTTATCATTCATATTCATAATATTTACAGTATTTCTATAATATATATAGTACTTATCATTTATATTCATAATATATACAGTATGAAGTATCTAAATCTTTTATATCTTTATGGATATACATAACATATGTGTATCATGTAATACAATATCATAATGATAATAAAAACAGAATACAGTTCTTTAGTCACTAATATTACCATTGTTTCATTCTTAATTCTTATTAAGGATGACAAAATTTCACCCTTTTTAGGGGTAACGACCTGTTTCTTTTTAATGTTTTATGTCTTTTATTATTATTATTATTATTATTATTATTATTGTAATTATTATTATTACTACTACTACTACTATTATTATTACAACTAATACTATTATTATCATTACTATTATTATTATCCTTATTATTATATTATTAATATTATTATTAATATTATTATTATTGTTATTATTGTTATTATTATTATCATTATTATTATTATCATTATTATTATCATCATTATTATTATCATAACTATTATTTTATCATTATTATTATTATTATAATCATAATTATGATAATAACAATTATTATTATTATCATATATACATGTATATGTATATGTATATATATATATATATATATATATATATATATATATATATATATATATATATATATATATATATATATATATATATATATATATATATATATATATTATATATATTATACTAGATTGCATGCAATTATATACTATACAGGTATATACTGTTTTTTTCATGATTTATACTCATATTTTCTTGTTGCATTTTACTCTTCTCATCACATTATCACCACCATTGCAATAACAATTATCGTTATCCTTATCCTTATCAATATCGATATCATTATCATCACTGCCATTATCATAGTAGCAACGATAATAAAAAATTACATGAATAATCATAATAAATCTAATACCTATGAAATTGCTATCTGAGTCGATATTATACCTACTGCAGTTAATATTACTGCCGAGTAGGGTAATATCAATGGTAATGAGTAATTTAATGTATTAACATTCATTATGATGGAAATCAAATTATTTTTATCGTGTTTGATCATCTAATTTATTATCAGTTCTTGTTGCTATTTCTTAATGATTATTATAACTATCATTAAAGACATTATTCATATCAAGAACAGTGGTATTATTTTCCAATATCGTTTTCCTCTTTATTCTCGATATGATCATTACACAACCCAACGAGTATTTTGTTGTTAGAATGTTTTTCCTAATTTGAACGCATTCGAGTCCAAAAATGATTTTTGATTTTTTTTTCCACCATCATTTCTAAATTTCTCGATACCCAAACCCCTATTTTCCCAATTTTCCTCCTTTTATGGAAAAAAATACATCGTATACCTTTGAAATTCTGTTGAGTTTATTTAACGTGTTATATAAATTCCACATACACGAACTAGGAGAGCATTTCCATCTGGAAAAAAAAAAGTATCAAAGGAGATGGGACATTTGATGGCGGACTATCGCTGGAACTTGCTTTGTCATTTTTAGATCTGATGTTTAACAGTCAACAAAATCCTACAAATGAAAATTCATGTGAGATTGAGCATAAATAGTGAGTAATTTCCCTGTAGATGTTTAAGAAAGCAACGCTTGTTTTAAAAATGTAAAAGCAATTTCTGTTTTATCCGTATTACCATGTTTCTAATAAACTTTACATTTGAAAACAATAAAAATATTGGATCTAGTATATCAAAATCTAAGACTTATTGGTAATAAATGGATGTCATGTTCGGATTTATATGCGTCCGAAAACATTAGAATCAGGGCCAAATTTTCTGACAACAGATTAAGGAAATAATGACCTGTATTTCAATCTTTCGATCATGTTTGTTATTGTTAGTCTAAGTTTACGTATTAAGTTTATTTATCTTATTTTATATTTTGATATATTTTCTTCATGGTAGTTTCTTATACTAATACTTATCATTCTTAAGGATAATTATATTACCACTGCTTTTATTTCTCTTTACATATTACCCTCATCTTCATTCCTAAAAATCCCTATTCCCAAATTATTCAAGTCTGAGACGCACTTTTCATTCTTCAACAAATAAACTTTACAATGAAATGCTTCGTTTTACATACTCCTCCCCCCCCTCCTCAC
>NW_028234412.1:37109705-37115778 GCF_977035675.1 Penaeus japonicus
GAAACAGAGACGAGTTCGAAATCCTCGGGTGTGTTAGAAGGAAGATATCTAAAGGAGGGTAAAGGACAAACAAATCGTACACGAAGATCAGGTGAGGACAGGTGGCGTTTACAGGATGCGTTGGTGGTTGGTCTAAGGAAACCGTCTCAGAATGTCAGTAGGAAGAAAATACACTTGGATTTGGTATGTAATGTGTGCATAATATATATTTATGTATGTATATATATATATATTATATATATATAATATATATATATATATATATATATATATTATGATATATATATGCTATATAAATAGGTAGTAATTATAGTAACATATATGTAATAAAATATAAAGCATATATATACTAATATATATATTAATATATATCATATATAATATAATATATATTATATATACAGATATAATATATATGTATGTAATATATCATATATATATAATATATATATATAAATATATATATATAATATAGTATGTATATTATAATATATATATATATCTATAAATATATAATATATATATATAAACAAATATGTATATATATGCATAGTATGTATATTATATATATATATATATATATATATAAACATTAACTATATATATATATATATAATAATATCTAATCATGTGTGTGGGGGGCGGGGGGGTGGGGGTAATGAGAAAGGGCTCAGATAACGATTTATAGACATTATGATAGGTAAGAGATATGCATGGAAAGTCTGTGATATGTATTAATAACAGAAGAACAAGTTCATAAGGAAAGGTTATAGTCACCTTCAAGGAACAATAATACTTTCTTCAAAACACAGGAATGATTACACAATTTAAAGAATGTACATAAAGAAAAAGAAAAAAAAAAAAAAAAATACGAGTATTTAAATTCACAAATGGTAGAAAAATGAATATAATAAGAGATATTATCAAAAAAAAATATCACTAAAAATTAACACAAAAAATAAAAATGGAAAAACATAATGAAAGGATTCATTGGCCAGAAACGACACAACATTATACAAACAATTACACAGTCAGACCGTGAGGATGTTGATTGTTGGGGCATAATTACAGAACAAGCGCTAATTTAACTCTAGAGGGTAAAGGGGGGAATTTATGCATCCACAACCCGCAGTAAACAAATAGCACGTGGACCAATGCAATGCTAAGTTGACCTTTTTCATAGAAGACCAGGCAATTTATGTAGGACCCAAGTCAAGCCCATGCTTGCAGGATAATTTCTTAATACTTATTTCGGGATACTAATGCTAATCCATGGTGGCTATATAAATAAAATTTCATTAACCGAGATAACGATATTAAATAAAAATTAATTCTTATAAACATTTCTTCAAAGATGAAACAATATATTCCAAAAAATGCCATTTAATATGTTAGGGGAAATGAAAATATATAAAAGAAAGAACTTGAATCTTTAGAAAGTACTGTTGCATAAAGATGGCGCGCGATGGTGCAGGAGGCAGGGGCACATAATTGCCTCTTTTAGAGACCTTCCTGCAGCTGGAAACATAATGTCATAGTCTTCTTGCTCCCAGGGGGTGGTTAGGGGTATCAGACATACTATGGTGTTTCGGTATATATATATTTATATAATTATATTTATATATATATATATGATATATATTATACAAAATATAAACATATATGTTACATATATATGTAATGTATATATAATATAGATATAAATATATATAATATATATATATATAATAATATATATATAAATGAATATATATACATAGTATATAAATATATGTTGTGTGTTTTGTGATATGGTGGCTTTCATAAGTACTAAACTCCGCCTTTGAGGTAAACATGCTCATTTGAGTTTAACAAACATTTTTGGGGGGGTGCGAAGGAATGAAATTCTGTCAAGAAGGGAGACGGACTATAATACAGACAAGGATAATTTATTAACTTTACTAGAACATATATTTTCCTTTATGGAGAAATAAAATTATGCTCATTCCCCATTGATTTGATTTTGTATATGTCTCTCTTTCTACCTACTTCATCCGTTTGCTCTCTCTCCTCTCTCTCGCTTCTCTCTACACATTCCTCTCTCTCTCTCCCGACTCACTCAAGTCTCTCACTCATCTCTCCAACTCTCATCTCTCTCAGAATCTCTCTCTCTCTCTCTCTCCGCTCTCTCTCTGCGTTCTCTTTCACTCACTCTCTCTCTATTGCTTTTTCTCTCTTCTCTTTTTTGGTCCTCTCTCCTCTCCTTGCTCTATCTCTCTTTTCCCGTTTTTTCCCTTGTGTCTCTTTCTCTTTCTTTCTCTTTCTCTCTCGCTCTCAGCCTCTCCTCTCAGTCAGCTCGAAGTCTTGGATAAAATCTGGGATCATCTCTTCTCTCAGTCTCTCTCTCTCTCTCTCTCTCACCATCTCGTCTCTCAGTGCTCTCTCTCTCTCTCTCTCTCTCACTCTCTTCATCACTTCTGCTCTCTCCTCTCTCTCTCTCTCTCGCTCCCTCTCCCCCCTAAAAGCTAACCCTATTCGCGCTTTTCCACATCCCACTCTTCGCTGCCTAAGCACCGCCTGCTCCCGTTAAGCTGCGTGTCGCATCCGATCCTCGTCAAGCATCCCAGCACGTCCGCACGAATTAAAAAGAAAAATAAAGCCTTTGCAATCCTGAGGAACCACAGTCCGTGTCCAATGCCGCGTCCCTCTTCCAACTGCATGTTATTTTATGCTGCCTCGGGCGAATCTACAAAGAACTGATACCTTTTTGCATGTGTACATAGAAACACACCCACACACAACACTCACGCTTAGCACACACTTATTATATATGTATAATATATATATATATATATATATATATATATACATATATAATAGATATATAGAATATATATATATATAAACATAATATAATAATATATATATATATATATATATATAAATTTATATATACAAATATCTATTTATTTATCTTTCAATTAATGCCCACAACATACTCACACTACCACACCACCACACACACCCACACACATATATATATATATAATAAATATATAATAATATATAAATAAAAGAAATATATATTTATATAATATAGCCATGTGGTCTCAGTGTATGTTAAGTGTTTGTATGTGTGATGTGAGTGTGTGTGTGGTGTGTTTAATATATAATTATATATATAATTAAAAATATATAATATATATTATAAAATTACTTATACATAAATATATATTTAAAAATATATAATAAATAAATATATAACATTAAAATATATAAAATATATATCTATATATATATACAATAAAATATATTTATATAATTATATATAATAAACACACACAACACATTCACATCACACATACAAACACATCACATACCACTGAGACACATTATATATATATGTATATATATATCTATCTATATATATATATATAAATTATATATAAAATATAATATATATATAAACATATTCCACTCTAGGAAACTACATCAGTATACAATGTCCGACAATACACTAATTGCGATGTGGTTAACAACTCCAAGGCCGACACATAATGTAACCAGATCGCCCAATTTATGACCATAGTTAACAGGTTTGCGTAATGTGCGCATCAAACACCGAGATCCATTTTGATTAAACGACAGGTTTCGGATCTGGCATTTATGACTACGCTGCTAACAACACCAAGTGCTGATTCAACATTAATCAAAAGAGGATTATCATATCTAGATCATCTAATTACATTGTGTGAGGAATTACACCCACAGCACGTTTAGCATTGACTGTTTTAGTCGTCATCAGGTACTGAACTCACTAAAAAGAAATATCCAAATTTCGTCGTCAAAACCGAGAGCTTCCGCGGATCAGGATTAAGTTGTCTCTGCTGTATCCGAATATTTCAAGATTTATAGTGCCTAATCATTTACTGACTAGGACCAGAGATCGCCTTTGGGAATAGATAGATTACAGACTAATATCAGAACAAAGTCTCATAATCAAAGTTAAGACGGCGCTGGCTACATCACCCCCAAAAACCTGATGTCCCCATACCTTTTATTGGGTTGGGGGGGGGGTTTCATATGAGTTACATGGATCATGACGGAATTAAATAATAAGTTGATTTGAAAAATAGACTTGAGATGATTTATCATTCATACATTTCTAGTGTAAGTAATGCTGATCATATCACGTTATAGATTAACCCCCTTTATACCGTTTGTGAATAAACTGCTTTATATATAATTATATATATATTTTATATATATATAATATATATATATATATAATTTATAAATATATTTATATATATATAGATATATTATAAATATATTATATATAAATATATATATATAATATATAAATATATATATATAAATGGTGTGTGGTATTACATACATACATACATACATACATACAAACACATCACACACACACACACACACACACACACACATACACACACACATATATCTATATACATATAATATATATATATCATATATATATTATATATATAAATATAATCTAGTATACATTACATATATATATATATATATATATATATTAATATATATAATATAATATATATATACATATATATATATATTATATATATAGATATATATATATATATATAATATATATATTTATATATATATATATATATATATATAAATAATATATTTATGTAGATACTTATAATAATTGATATATATACATATGTAGTGTAAATATGTATATATATATATATATATATAAATTATACATTTTATATACATATATATATAAATAAATATAGAAATATATATATATAATATATATTATATTTATATAGATCTATATGTATATTTATTTATTTATATATTATATTATATAAATTTAATGTATATATATGCAAATATAAATATAAATATATATATATATATATATATATATATTATGATTGTTGTGTATAAGATATATTTATATATATATATATATAATATAGATATATAGTATATATATATATATACAAACATATGCAATGCAATATAAATAAAATTATATATAAATATTTATCTTATAATATATATATAATACAGATATATATAATAATATTATCTAGATAATATATATATATATATATATATATATATATAAGATATATATGTATATACACAAACATATGCCGTGTAGTATAGAATATAAACTTTATATATACATATATATAATATATAAAATATCGATAATATATATATAAATATGTATATACACCAGCATATGCATGTAAGTATAAATATATATATAAATCTATATATATAATATATATATATACATATAATATATATATATTATTGTGTGAGTGTTTGTGTGTGGTGTGATTGTGTTTGTGGTGATTGTGAGTGAGTTGTGTACATTTCTATATCAACAATATCTATTGTTCGTCCCAACCATATAGTCCATTACTTTTCAATTGTATACAATATTAACATTCAACCCGCTTTAATTGTCCGTTTATGATCTGGGCATTATCTTAATACAATTAAAAAGGTATATACCCACATTGCCACTGATGCAACATTGTAAAAGCACCAAAATTATAGATTAACGACCTACTGTCTAGGGCATGTATCTAACAACACAATAAGTGTTATGCTTGAGTAAATGCCTATAAATCAGGTCCTGGCTTTAAAGGTTTCATAAGAATAACCCACTATCTAAATCATAATACCATCCGAATGAAATGCCCATGACCAACACATACGAAATATAATTCATTTACGAAATATCCATTAGAGTATGCGACGAAGGCCAAGAAACATTGCTGTGAAATTTATTCACGCACACACATACACACACGAACAAACAAACACACACACTCACTCACTCACTCACTCACACACACAAACACACATACGCAGACACACACACACACAAACACACACACAAACACACACGCTCTCTCACTCACTCACACAGACACACACACACAAACACACACACACACACACACATACATCACCATCCACACGCATATACATCGAACTAAACTATTACAAACCATCCAAATACTATTTCCACAACATAAACGAAAAATGAACGAATATCAGC
>NW_028234412.1:37143378-37150878 GCF_977035675.1 Penaeus japonicus
ATTGTCTGAATGACGGTAGCCTTTCCTCTACGATAGGAATTTCGGTTAGCTCGGCTTTTTTATATACTTTTTTTTTTTTTTTTTTTTTTTTTTTTTGGGGGGGATGTAACAAGAACTTTTACCATGGCTTATTGGAGTTATATATGTATATATATATATATATATATATATATATATATATATATATATATATATATATATATGTATATATATTATGTATTTATGTATATATATGTATGTATTTATGTATATACTGTATATATATATATATATATATATATATATATATATATATATATATATATATATATATACATACATATATATGTATGAAATTATGCATATACATATATACATAAATACATTTATATATATATATATATATGTATTTATGTATATATATATATATATATTTATATATACATATGTATTTATGTATATATATATATACATATATATAACTATATATATATATATATATATACATATATATATATAACTATATATATATATATGTATATATATATATATATATATATATATATATATATATATATACATATATATATATATACACACGCACACAAACATATACGTACATACATATACATGCATGTATCTATGTGCGTGTGTATAATATTACTGTAAAGAATATGATGTGAATAGGAATGGGAGTTAAAGAGATTATCAAATAAAATACGGATGAAATATCAGAGGAGACTGAACTATAAAACAAAACAAAAAATGATAAGCCGTTCGCTCTGTTGTATTTTTATTTACCTTTAATGTTTACAAACGATAGTTCTAACTTTGATTTTTATTATCTCGAATATCATCATCTAATTCTTTATCATCATGTTACTACTGTTGTTATGGTGTTTTTTTCTCATCACACCTGTTTGTATCACTCTTGGTATTGTTTATTATTGCCACTAAAATTGTATTTATTTTTACTATCAATATTTGGTATAATTCATTTTTACCATCAGTTTTAGTATCATAAACATTACTACTACAGCTACAACTACTAACTTGACTAATATCACTAATAAATTTTATATTATTATCATTATATACTTCATTTTATTTACTTTTTTAATAATACTATCACAAAATGCTTTATTATCAGGAAACACTTCTTGAATTCAGCGTTCTCTGGCTTCTGTAACGTCCCTTGTTGCTACTTTGGACTGCTGCCAGGCTCTAAGTGGAAGGAATTAATTCTATGTGGCCTAAAACGAATCAGGTAATAAATTAAGTTTATGGCCATAACAAAACTTTATACAAGAAATCTAGAATTTCCTGCCCTTCGATTTATTAATATTTTCATAAGGAAAGACTGTTTTTTTGTTTTGTTTTTTAAGAGGATATGAAATCGTAAAGATGATTTCAGAGTAAGCTTTGTAATCAGTTTTGAACAGGAGTAAAAGTTTTCATTTTGATAACAAAGATTAATGTACCTATCAACTGATCTTGGTGAAATATAGAAATCGTGGTATACTATAGTCAGCAAATTTGGAATTGAACTAAGGATTTTTGGACTCGAAAAGGACATCTATTTATTGTCCTCATTGAGATACTGGTGGAGCCATATATCTATATATATATATATATATATATATATATATATATATATATATATATATATATATATATGTGTGTGTGTGTGTGTGTGTGTGTGTGGTGTGTGTGTGGTGTGTGGTGTGTGTGTTGGGTATATATATAATATTTATATATATATAATATATATATAATATATATATATTATATATATATAATATATATATATATATATATATATATACATATATATATATATATATATGTATATATATTTATATATATATATATATATATATATATATATATATGTATATATATATGTATATATATATATATATATATATATATATATATATATATATATATATATATATATGTGTGTGTGTGTGTGTGTGTGTGTGTGTGTGTGTGTGTGTGTGTGTATATATATATATATATATATATATATATATATATATATATATACTTATATATTCATTTGACTGCAGTTCACTAGATAGACGGCATCACATAAATGAATATATAGAATAAAAATTCTTCAAAGCAAGTCAAAGCTACTCATTGCGTACGCCTATTTTTCCATGAACTTACGCTTCGATGGTTCATTAAATTTACATACTTTTTATTATCTTTCAGCAATTTTCTAATTTGGAGCCAATAAAAATCTTTCATCTTTTCACTCCTAAAACAACGATATGTGCTGAAGATTTAGTGAAAGCATGGCTCATCTTTCTCCAGAGCTCTTACAAAATGTTTCATAAGGCAAATTTTGATATGAATTTTGCCGGTTGAAGTAAAGGCTCTCAACCCCATATAAAAAAACTGAAACCAATGTTCGCTGCGGTCATTCCATGATGATCCAATATATATATATATATATATATATATATATATATATATATATATATATATTTTTTTTTTTTTTTTTTTTTTTTTTTTTTTTTTTTTTTTTTCTTTTTTCTTTTTCTTGCTCTGCTGTCCCACATACATTTAAAGTAGAAATATTTGGTGTATCTTCTTTGTTACCCACTAACCTACTGATCATTATTGTTCTTAATTTTCTACATCCCTGCTTTCACATCATTTTTCTCGGCTATCTCTATAGAGTGACGAATTTTAACAGAAACCATTATATTTCCATCGTGAAGTAAAATACATTTTAATTTCTTTTTTTTTTTTTTTTTTTTTTTTTTTTTTTTTTTTGGGGGGGGGGGCTATGAATAAAAGGGCGCCACTCACTTGTATCATATTCTGCGAATCTCATCCTCCGAAGACATTCCTCAATGTTTGTGCAATAAACTAGCTCATTCTTTTCTGCAATGAATAAAAAAAAATTGAACTTTCCTGATGCGATAGAAAATGACTTTGTTTCCTTCTTTAGAAAGACTTTTCCCTTCAGAGACACAAGAACTTAAGCAGATTCTTTTGATAGGTGCATGCCCTTATTCATTAAGTAACTACACTCATTTTGATTAAAAATTTGTGAGTTAAATGAGATAGTCTCAAAGTAATGTGGGTCAACTGTTGCTTTCTCTGGATCGGCTGATTCCACATCAAGCTTGCGGAGTTTAGCACAGGAAGTTCTTTATTGTGTAGAACTGGTGGTCGTGCTGATTGAGGTCAGGATAGTCCATTGGCTTTTGGGAATTCCCGTAGTAGTCATCATTATGGTTCACTGGTTCCCTCCAAACTATCGATGCAGCAAATAACAGTCGCTTTTTGTCATTGGTTCAAGAATGCAGTGCTTCAAGGCAGTTTTTGTGTTCATAGTAATCCTGTTTTCCTAATTTCAAATTGAACTAAGCGTAGTAAGCTTGCTTCTCAAAATTAGAAATCGGTTTTCGATTTTCCGAAAGTTCCTGTCGACCGAAATGGGAGTTGTTTAATCCGTTTTGAATGTTTGTTTAAAGTTCACGATTCATTCGAAACTCCTTTTGTACTCATGGGGGAAATTATTAACCGACGAATTGATGTATAAATCCTTTATGAAAGACCGCCAATTAGAAAGTTCAATGAACAGTAAACCGAAGGCATTAATCAGTCGCTTGACATTATATAAAAAGACTTCAGGGTAAATTTTGCTACTTCACCTTGGCGTTATGATGATTTTCAGTTTTTTTAACTCGACTTTTCACAATTTAAGTATGAGTTCAAATATCAAATCAGTATGTTCAATCAATCAATACTTAAAATTACAAGGCAACAACACCAGTTCCACTTTAAGATAACTTTAAAGAAAATAAAAATTCCTTTTCTATCACCATAGCCATGGGCACTGAGGTCCAGCACGATAAAGTTATGCCAGAACCCAAAACTCTGGCTTTGAAATTTTGATTTATTACTTACATTTCATTCTACCGCAAGCATGTACATAATGTGGAATAAAAATAAATAAGTGTAAATAAACGTCCGGTTACATATCTGAGGCACTAGTTCTGATATCAATCAAGTTACTGTATGAGAGAAGGCGAATGATACTGTTATAAAAGCATATAAAATACATATGTGCAGAAAAGAGCAACCTCTTTCCGAGGTGGAAGCATTTTCTGCCCTTGTCCATTTCCAAACACTTGAGGAAATATCTGTCTACAAAGACTTACGGTGATTATGTATTTCAGTTGTTTCTTAATATCTGAATTTTCTGTCTTAGAGGAAATATTTAGTACTTATTGAAAGGTATACATTCTGTTGAAATGTATAACAGGAAATATACACGCGAGCTTGAAATCGGGTGGAATTCATTCAGATACGAATGCAGGATTTCTTTCTAATTATATTCCTAACTTATGATAGATCGCTTAATTAATAAGAATTAGGTTAGGATAAATCACCAGGGAGGTTTACTACAAATTGAAGAGGCAAAGTTTCACTAGCGTTATCTTAAGTGGATTCGAATTAATTTTAATTTCAAATTTTATAAAGCAAAAAAAAAAAAAAAAAAAAAAAAAAGTCCAAAATAGAGGTCTTTACAAATATTTAAGGGTTTGTTTCTTGTTTATTTCTCTATTGATAACGAAGAATGTACGTAATGGGCCTTTTTACCTTCGTAATAAACCTATTTTTTTTTCCAAGAATGGGAGACTGTCCTATTTTTTTTTTTTTCATCGTTATTACATGGACAAGGAACACAACATTATGGAATCTACCAATCGGACCTCATCAGACCCTTTTCCAATTTGGTTTAGATGATTTTCTCAGCATGTTGGATCTTAAATGTAAAATATAAGAAGAAAAAAAAAAAAGAAAAATAAAAAAAAAGGAAAAAAAAGAAATAAAGTGTGTGTGTGTGAGTGAGTGAGTGCGTGTGTGTGTGTGTGTGAGTGAGTGTTTGTTTTAGGGGGACTCGCCTTGGACAACCATGAATTATCAAATCTTAAAAATGGTCCGAAATCTGAAGATACCCAATGGCGGAACTGCGTGTCCCTACCCCATTTTGAAGGAATAGATAAAATGGTAGCCAATACTGATTAAAAAAAATTAGCGCTCACCTAGTGCCCTCGTCAAAAAAAAAAAAAATAATAAAAAAAAAAAAATAAATATAAATAAACTACAAATATATATATATATATATATATATATATATATATATATATATATATATATATATATATATAACTCAGCTCCCCCCCACCCCCGTAGGCTCTCCCCCAATAACAGAAACTTTTGTTACGCAACTGAGCAGGACCAGTAAGAATAAAATCATATATTAGGTGTGAAATCATTGGGCAAAAGTAATGCAATCCTGTCATGCTTTGTGTCACACCACTGAATATGAGAGCATTTGCTGTCACCATATATGGAGATTTATATATATGTGTTTATATGTGTGTGTGTGAGAGAGAGAGAGGATGAGAGTATGTTCACACACATACACACACACACGCACACACAAACACACACACACACACAAAACATCTGATGTTATTCAAAACATCTGATGTTAAACAAAGACAATTTAAATGCTTAATTATACCTTTCGACGCTTTATGTTTACACCAGGAAGATCTCACACACCAGAGAAAACTACAGTTTACTCTGACAGTGTTATTCCAAGCTAGTTGGATGGAATTAGAAACAAAAACTGTTGAGTAAACTAGCATTGTTAATAGAATGTAAACACTCTATAGATGATACGAATTGCAATCAAGTTTGGCTGTTTGTATTACGTGGTACTTCAGTTTGTATATTGGTACTTGGTCGGAATTTTAGAAAAATGGAATAGTATCCCAGTTTGTGTTTGATTGCGTGTATAACGCCTAACTTCGAGTTTGAATTAATATGATTAGAATTAATAACAAAAAGAACAGTCAAGGAATGCCCTGGTATGGAAAAAAAAAGAATTTCATAACAATAGTGTTGATATAAACAGACAGGTGTTACATCTATTGCATGAATTGGAATTTTTCCACATGTTCAATTGAAATTGAAAGATAACAAAAAAGGGGAAAAAATGAAAGAAAAAATAAGTCAAATGGAGAATATATTTTTCAACGTATGGGAATATATATCTTTTGTCAATATACTGTACAGATTAACAAGTAAGGAATGATAATGTACTAATGATTATAATAATGATAATGAGGATAATACTATAGAGAAATAGTAGAGATGAATAAATATGATAAAATCATAATGATAAAGATTATAATGATAATAATGATGAAAATAATAACGATGATGTTGATAAGGATTTTAATGATGAAGGCAGTAGTAATGATTATAATGAAAACGATAAAAATGATGATAAAGATAAAAATGATAATGATCATGATAAAAATAACTAGAATCATGATGATATTAACGATAAAGATATAACAAGGATAAGAGAGAGAGAAAGAGAGAGCGAGTGGTATCGAGAGAGAGAGAGAGAGAGAGAGAGAGAGAGAGAGAGAGAGAGAGAGAGAGAGAGAGAGAGAGAGAGAGAGAGAGAGAGAGAGAGAGAGAGAGAGAGAGAGAGAGAGAGAGAGAGAGAGAGAGAGAGAGAGAGAGAGAGAGAGAGAGAGAAAGACTGATATATTTTATGTCAGGAATAGATATAAAGACATAAATATGGAAAGAAAGATCATTCTTTTTGTATACACGTGTGTTTAAACTCACTTTTACTTCAAATAACTTACTCACTCACTCACTCTATCCCTCCCTCCTCACTCCCTCTCCCTCCCACCCTCTTCCTTTCCCTCTGCCTGCCATATGCACCCTCCCTCCTTCTCACTCCCCCTCTCTCTCTCTCTACCTCCCTCCCCCTCCCACCCTCTTCCTCTCCCTGTCTGCCTCATTCACCCTCCCTCTCCCTCCCTCCTTCTCACTCCTTCTCTCACCTTCTCCTCCCCTCCCTCTGCCTGCCTCTCTCTTCCTCTCTCTCTGCCTGCCTCATTCTCCCTCCCTCTCCTTCCCTGCTTCTCACTCCCTCTCTCTCTCTTTCCCTCTACCTCCCTCTCCTCCCCTCCCTCTTCCTTTCTCTCTGCCTGCCTCGTTCTTCCTCGTTCTCCCTCCCTGCTTCTCATTCCCTCTCTCTCTCTCCCTCTACCTACCACTCCCTCCCACCCTCTTCATCTTTCTCTGCCTGCCTCATTCTCCCTCCCTCTCCCTCCCTCCTTCTCACTCCCTCTACCTCCCTCTCGTCCCCTCCCTCCCTCTCCTCCCCCTTCTCACTCCCTCTACCTCCCTCCCACCCTCTTCATCCCCCTCTGCCTGCCTCATTCTCCCTCCCTCTCCCTCCCTCCTTCTCACTCCCTCTCCCTCCCTCTCGTCCCCTCCCTCTCCCTCCCACCCTCTTCATCTCCCTCTGCCTGCCTCATTCTCCCTCCCTCTCCCTCCCTCCTTCTCACTCCCTCTCCCTCCCTCTCCTCCCCTCCCTCTCCCTCCCACCCTCTTCATCTCCCTCTGCCTGCCTCATTCTCCCTCCCTCCTTCTCCCCCCCCCCCCTCTCTCTCTCTC
>NW_028234412.1:37178378-37180878 GCF_977035675.1 Penaeus japonicus
CTTCCCAACATTATTCAATGCAACACTTGGAGCAAAGTTTTATAATCCTTGTGCTTTCTGCATCAGGGTTTTGTTGAGCCTCAAACTTTTAAGCAATAGTTGATGATGCTCAGAGCTAGAGTTTGCATAACCGCAATTCTTGCTTCAATAGGGATTTGATTATTTATACGATTTATATATTCATGTGCCCAATAACTTCCTATGTATGTTAACAACATGCATTCCAAATGGCATATATCTGCCCAAGTGCATACTCCTAGATTTATAACTGAAGTTCTTTATTTGATATGAAAGCCTTTGAATTCTAAGGTTGTGTCTTTGAGAAATTTAGCAGTATCTTAGTGTTTGTGTATTTTTGTGAACTATTTTTAAGGCCATTGATGTCAAAATATGTTTTTGCTAGAATAAGAGCACTTTGAGTGTTTCTTATCAAGCACTGAAGTTGTTTATCAAATCACTATTAAGAAATTGAAAATCATCAGCATATCGTACTAGAAGGCAGTTATGGGCTATGGTAGAGTTTCTTTGTTCATTTACTAGTATGTAAAATTTTAACTCCAGTATGCAACTCGTTCCTGCTAAGTTAGCCATTTTGGTAGTTTTAGAAGAACCATTATTTGTGTGTGTTTTTTTTACATGTTTTGTATTTTCTTTCAGATTTGTTTTTGTGTGTGTTTTTAGCACTGGTTTTTGTGCGAGGCTTTTCTTTTTCATTATTTTTGTTTGTATATACTTATCAATTCCTGCATGTCCGTTAGTTTTACTGTGGTTCTTGTTACGAGTAGGAACACTTACATTTTTAGTGTTTTGATATTTCTTTTAACCCTGCTATTTTTTCCTTTTATCCTCTTTGTTTGCACTTAATTAATTTCATCTTACGTTTGCTTTTATTAAGCATTTTCATATGCCAGCATTTGGCATTCTAATGGCACGCATTACTACCCGACTTGTTTTTAGTTGGCTCAGCCTGTATGTCTGACTGCTTAGTGCCCTTGTAACTGAGTCAAACAACTCCTTTGAGTGTGGGACTTTGATCTCCTTATCACCAGGCTTTGCATTATGCCTGGACATGGAAATCCAATATGTACCACAAAATTGGAGAGCCAGCCAAGCTCACGCACCTCCTCACTTGATAACCAAACCTCTCTCCCATTTATTGTGGTACAGCGTTCTAATACCCAGGTACATAATTCTGTTCATCGATCTCCATCATGGAGGAATTGCTGCAGGGGGGAGAAGGACCTCATACCCTAGACTGGGCATGACATGATCTGCAAAATAGAGCAAATTACCCAAAGGAATGCAGACCAATTACAGTTCCTCAAAGACCAGGAAAGGACTGTCACAGTCAAAGAGATGGAAATTCACAGCAATAGAAGCCAGGGCTCTTCTGTAGCATAGAGTGAGGAACAGATAGCCACGACACCACAACCTGCAGACAGACCAGATGATGCTACTCGCCAAGCTATCACTGGAGCAAACATCCAGGAACGGCTATAGCAACTGAATGAGAGGGAGATCGTTTGGAACAGCAGGAACAAGCTCTTAGTCAGTACCAGTTGGATAGCAATGCACTATCCACACACTGAAGAGTTTTAGTAAGCACCAGTTGGATAGGGATGCGCTATCCACACAATGAAGAGCAGAACAAGGGGCAGATTTCTGGATCCTCGACCTGGGCCTCAGTCACACTATCAGGTGACCAGCCAGATTTTCCCTAAACCTGTTCCCCTACAGCTAGCAGAAACCGCTCAGATGCACTTGAATTCTAGGTTCATCATCAGGCATGACAGCTCTACCACTCACCACCAGTATCCAAATGAGCTCCCAAGGGACGAGTACAATATATGACATTCAGACCAACCATCCCACGCTCATGACCACTATGATTTGTATCCACTTACAGCTTCACCTCCCTCAGCCTTAACTGTTACCTCTCCTCAGACATAATGTTTAAATGTTTGGTGTATGTACGACCACAGTGCCCCTCACAGCACCCAGGTATGCAGGGCTGCTACTGTCTCGTGAGTGTTCCATTCTGAGAGACCAGGAAGGAAGGGTCTTGGAATAACTGGCAACTTCATGGGAGGGAGCCCCCACACGCTCCACAGTAGTTCAAACAGAGCCGGATCAAAAAGTAACAGTAAGTATTCCAACACGGGGAGAACAGCCAGTCATGGTAGTCACTGTTGATGAACAGACTGTCCTCTCTTTCATCAACACTAGGTCTCAGGTGACCTTAGTCAAGTGACTGACCCAGCAAACCAGCTCCGCTATCATATTTCGGTTCTTTAAGGCTTCTCTGGAGAGACATTCTACCCAGCAGTGAAGTGATGCTCAATTTTCACCTCGGAAAAGATGATATGCTACTCCACTGCACCACTGTGGCAAGTCTTTCCTTTCATGGTGACATCCTCCTAGGGACGAACTTTCTCTGCCTCCCAGACTTTCCTTTATAGTGTGCAGTCCAGTCCCAAGTGGGCTACTAATCCTAAGTGGT
>NW_028234412.1:37198378-37200878 GCF_977035675.1 Penaeus japonicus
TTAGGACATTAGAGCTTAATTTTTGATCATGAACATATTATTCCATATTCAATCCACAACTAAATTGTACATATATGGGTGTACCTCTAAGATTGTACCGATATGAATCCCATCCGATAATAATTTTTTATTCCATATACAGTAGGACAAAAATTGGTGTTCAGTAACAAATACGATAGAACCGATAAAAAAATTCTAACTGAATAAAGATTGAAATGTTAATCCTTCCATCCTTCCCCTTGTCCTTTTAGCTCGAGTCTACCCAACGCCCCCCTGCCAGTTGATCTCAAGCCCTTTGGAATTTGCATAGCATCTCTTTCCTTCGCAGGTTCGGTAAAGTTTTCCTTTTTTAAATCGTGTTCCTCGAGTTATTAACCACTTACGAATTCCTTCCATCCTTCCCCTTGTCCCTTTTAGCTCGAGTCTACCCATCCCCCCCCCGTACATTAGCTCAAGCCCTTTGAATTTTGTTTGAATGCCATAGCTTAATCCTCTCCATCCTTCGCATTTCGCTTTTGTCACAGGTCTACCCATCGCCCCCGTACCAGTTGATCTCAAGCCCTTTGGAATTTGCATAGCATCTCTTTCCTTCGCAGGTTCGGTTAAGTTTTCCTAAATCGTATATCGTGTTCCTCGAGTATATTAATTGTTCCGTTCCTTGTTGTATCATTGATTTCCCTTATCTCCCTTGTACTAGGTGAGTTCTACTTTTTTTTGTTTTTTTTTGTTTAATGCATTGTTTAATGGGAAAAAAAAAAAAAAAAAAAAAACATTAGGGGTCTGGTTGTATCATGTTTTGTTATAATTCTGCCCTGAGAGTTAGAGTTATATCATACAAACCCTACAATGTTCAATATAAGAGCGACTTTCTTCCTATATTTCTGCCCCACTTCCTTTCAATTTATTTAAATGCGACTTTTGATGTTATTTGATTTTTCGCCCTCGATGTTTTATTCTCCTATTTCTGTTAGACCATTTTATTGTATTATGTAAATATTAAGGTAGATGTTTGGCTTCCTTTTCTATTAGTTATCTGTATTTTTTTGTATTCTCCACATGTGGCTCATACCATATATTGGCTTCCTACCCTAAATCTTGTCATCTGTTATACTCCTCGTTGAGATATTTCTTTCTCCATTGGCTCAACCCTAAATTCTTTCATAATCTCCTCGGTTTTCGACGGAATTTACGAAAATACGTATTCTCAATTCAATTCAATTCGCCAATAATTTTACAGGAGTCCCCCATAAGCATTGTATCTATAATGCTTTATAATACGATGGAATCTCAATTCCACACTTAAAGGAAACAAAAAACAAACAAACAAATAAAAAAAGGTGAAAAAAGGGATGTATCATATTCATTTCCATACTTAAATGAAACAAAAAAAGATAAAAACATAAAAAAAATAGGGTATCTCAATACGGAAATAGGAATTCACAATTCAATATCAATTCGCCATAAATTTTACCTGGAGATCCCCATCAGCAATTGTAATCAATAATGCTTATAATACGAAGGAACCTTTCATTCGCACACTGTTAAAGGAAACAAAAAACAAACAAACAAATAAAAAAAGGTGAAAAAAGGGATGTATCATATTCATTTCCATACTTAAATGAAACAAAAAAAGATAAAAACATAAAAAAAATACAAAAAAGTGGATGTATCATATAACCAGCCCATCAATGGTCAATCGCCAATTATTACTAGGTGTCATAAACCATTGCGAATGCAACAAGAGCCAAAAAAATATATATAACTACAGTCGCGCTCTTTTAACAGAATTAGACACAACCTCGATTTGGCGTGACACCCTTGCTCTTTCCCAGCAAAAGCGAAAATTTTTGATGTTGCTGTTTCTATCGCGTGAGGGGGAGAGCACGTCCGGATGTGTTGAACATAACGTGAAAAAGGAACCGCTAGGATTTTACGATGGAAGGGAGAAAAAAAAAAAAAAAAAATAGATTCGTATTTCTGTCTTTCCTAAAGTTAGATCTAGTTTAGTTTCTACTTTTATTTAAAAAATTTGCGAATCACAAGAGGCAAGAAAAAATATATATAACTACAGTCGCGCTCTTTTAACAGAATTAGACACAACCTCGATTTGGCGTGACACCCTTGCTCTTTCCCAGCAAAAGCGAAAATTTTTGATGTTGCTGTTTCTATCGCGTGAGGGGGAGAGCACGTCCGGATGTGTTGAACATAACGTGAAAAAAGAAAACAAAAAAATAAAAACGCGCTAAAAAAGGATGTTACGAAGGAAGGAGAAAAAAAAAATAAAAAAATAATTCGTATTTCTCGTCTTTCCTAAAGTAGATCTGTTTTGGTTCTACTTTCTAACTTTATGCTTTGAATATATCGTTGTTGTACCAGCAATACACAATTAAAGGAAACAAAAAGCAAACAAAAACAAAAAAAAAATGAAAAAAGGGATGTATCATATTCATTTCCATACTTAAATGAAACAAAAAAAGATAAAAACATAAAAAAAATACAA
>NW_028234412.1:37245878-37248378 GCF_977035675.1 Penaeus japonicus
GAAAGAGAACTTGAACTCATCATTCTGAGAGTTTACTGTTGGTTCTCTGTTAACGGACAATTCCCTCAGCGTCGTTGAATTTCAAACAACAGTTCGTTGTTTTCATCCCCTTGCGATTGCTGAAACTCGAGTGGATTGCAGGCGATGACGTTTCTTGACTTTGCAATTGCCCGAGAAAGCCCAAGTGCAACAAAACAGTGACAGGCGCAGAACAGAATAACAAATGGGGGAAAATTGTTCACAAACAAATATCCATTAACAAATAACAAAGCATCTACCTTAATTGAAATCTTGCGCTTCCGGTTTCCGATACTTTGACGCCGATGCAAAAATTCTTACCAACGGGGAGTGCGTGTGTTACAGTAATGAAGTGAGTGATTCAACGTGTGATATTAATTTATATTAATTTATATGAAATGATTGAAATGATTGGGTAGTATTACGACAACGATCACAAGACACCGATTGCTAATTCTAAAGAACTTAAGAATTTGCAACTGATTATTGGTTAGAACTCATCCGGCGTATTGCTAGCATCAGTTTCCAGTGAAAGCACATGTCATTCTATACATCCGTGCTTCAGAGGCAGCAGAATCCCCTGCAGATAGGCATACGCTTTGAGGATAAAACAAGATCAATAAATGCATTGATTTTACTGTTTAGATGCCACTCAGACATTTCTCGGAATAAAAGTTTGTGGATTTCCTTTCAATTGCCCTTTATTAACTTTAATCATATTAACACACATACACACATACACACACACACACACACACACACACACACACACACATATGTATATATAGATAGAGAGATACATTGATAGATTTCACAGTATACTTCATACTCACTTCTATCAATATACCATGGTATTGTTTATTTTAATGTAAAGGTAATCGAAAAGAAATAAATTACTCTACAGTATTGACCACATGGTTTCCTTTATTTTGTTTTTGTATTTCAATTTGGATCCTAACAGTTTTAGAGGTAATGCCCATTAACTAACATGGGAGCAATAGCTTCACTCTTTCCAGGAAGTTTGGCCGCAGCTTTTTTCTTTTGTGAGTATTTTTTTTTCTTTCTTTTTATCCTTTCCTGGTTCCCTTCCTGGTTCCTGAACCTCTTCCATGTCACTGGAGTATTGTTATCATCAAAGTCTAATGTCTTTGAGTGGTCCATCGTACCCGTTATCAGCCTAGGCAATAAATACAAAGGTTAGTTTAGTTCAATTAGTTTTACAAATATAAAAAAGAATAAAAAATAAATAAAACAATCAGGTATATTAACTTATGTCACGGCTGTTGCCAGATACACGAGATATTTATACTCATGGCTACATAAATTATGATATATATATATGTAAGTATATATAAAATATATATATATATATATTTATATGTATATGTATGTATATATATATATATATATATATATATATATATATATATATATATATATATATATATATATATTGTCATTATGGCAATGTTTATAGTATATGTACATAGAGAGAGATTGATATAACACAAACGTATGTTAATATATATATATATATATATATATATATATATATATATATATATATTAATATATATATATATATATATATAAATATATATATATATATATATATATATTATATATATATATATATATATATATATATATATATATATATATATGATATACATATAATATACATATATACATTATATACAAAGAAATATGTATATATGAATATAAATGAATAATATATATGCCTATATTTCCATACAGGTAAATATATACTGTATATGCATGTGCATTCATACACTTATTTATACACATATATATACATATATATATTTATACACATATATATACATATATATTCATATACATATATATACATATATATATACAATATAATATATATATATATATATATATATATATATATATATATATATATATATGTATGTATACATATATGTATATATGTATATATATACATATATATATATGTATATATATATATATATATATATATTATATATATATATACATATATATACACACACACAACTAAATAAAAATGGCACACATTTGTTCACAAGTTTGACGCAACACAGAAGTTTGATGTAACATAATTTAATTTTGAACACGCCTTCTGCAATGCTCACATTTTCTTTGGTTCTTTTTCGTTAAAGCGTTTCCTGTGATGTGTTTCTACAAGCGGTCTTTGTTCTGGAAGTGGTAGAGTCATGGATACCTTCACAGAAATTGTGTCATACTTAAACAAGGAAACATAAGCAAGTCGTTCCATTTAGCTGTAAATTTGTTAGAATAAACACACTGACTAGCTGTGTCAGTTTTTCTCTAATGCTCAGAGTATATTTTGTAAAATCTACATTAAGTGTAGGTGAAATTCAATCATCATAGGTGTTTTTTTTTATATTAATCATTTCTCGTATAAACGTTTTTTTTTTCTCTCTCTTTTTCTTTCAAAAGAGCTCAAAAC
>NW_028234412.1:37298378-37300878 GCF_977035675.1 Penaeus japonicus
CCTTGCCCCTGCAACCATCCCTGTTCCCGGTTGTACCACCCCCCCCCACCCCCACCCATCTTCCTTGCACTTTTTAAACCCTCTCCCTTTAAAATGTTCTTTTTACACCTAGAAACCGCAACCGATCTGTTATTGTGGCTGGCAATAACTTGGCTCAAGGTGATGTACCAATACTTTTCTTCGTGTACATAGAGTGCTCTGTGGTACAAATCATTCCTAATATGAAGGTTTATTCAAATTAGTGTATTCACGTATGCAATATATATATATATATATATATATATATATATATATATATATACATTATATATTATATATGTAGAGAGAGAGAGAGAGAGAGAGAGAGTGTGTATATATATATTATATATATATATATATATATATATATATATATATATATATATATATATATATATATATATTATATTAATATATATATATATATATATATATATATATATTATATATATGTATGTATATATATATTATATAATATATATATATATATATATATATATATATATATATATAATATATATATATATATAATATATTAATATATATATATATATATATCAATATATATATCAATAATATATATATATTATATATATATAATATATATATAATATATATATAATATATATATAATATTATATATATAATATATATATATATATATATATATATATTATTATATATATATAAATATATATATATATATATATATATATATATAATATATATATATATATATATATATATAATATATATAATGTATATATATATATATAATTATATAATATATATATATATATAATATATATATATATATATATATATATATATATATATAATGTATATTATATATATATATTATATATATATATATATATATATATATAGATATATATAGATATATACATACACACACACACACACACACACACACACACACACACATATATATATATATATATATATATATATATATATATATATATATATCAAACGAAAATATCATAAGCCCCATTAGTTGGAATGGAAGTAATTAGTTTTAATGAGTTTAATGAGTAATTCCCGGTAAATTCGGAGTATTATTACACGAGACCTTTCCTTCGAGGGAAACTTTGATGCAATTGAAGGCAGATCGCTGAAGTTATACAATAAACTGCCTTCTCTGAATGCGTTAACGCGAAATGAAACAAGAGACAAATGGTGTATAACAGAAAGCACGATAAAGGGATTACGATTAGATTATCAGAATGATTAAAAACTAATACAATGTGAACTTTAGTAATAATAGATAAAAGTCGATGTGTGAAGCAGGTGATGAACGATAAAAAAAAAAAAGGAAAATAAAGAAAGAGAAACGAGAAAAACATCAGAATTATAGAATATTTACAGCAGCCATCCATATTTTTCTTATAGCAAGGTGATAAAAAAAAATACTAGAAGAGATTCTCAATGATTATCCGTTAAAGAAATAGAGAGATAAGTCTCTTACCATTTTTTAGGTGTTCAATGAAGCTTTGATTAGTTTAAATTACTTTTACCTTTTTTTTTTCTTTTCTTTCACATATATATTATTGACAGTGTTGCTTATTTGTTTATGTGCGAATTAAAAATCGTTTTGCGCTTTCTCTTTCTCTCTCTCTCTCTCTTTCTCTCTATCTCTCTCTCTCTCTCTCTCTCTCTCTCTCTCTCTCTCTCTCTCTCTCTCCCCCCCTCCCTCCCTCTCTCTATCCCCCTCCCTCCCTCTCCCCCCCCCTCCTATGCACCAAACACCATCATCATCATCACCATCACAGACAGAAGCACAACGTATGCCTCTGTTTAACTAGTGATGCAGGACTCACACTGCTATGGAAGCATATGCGTCGCCACGTGCCCCTCTCTCTTCACGAAATAAGAGCTAAAAAAAGGTCGAACCAACAAACTCACACGCCAACTTTTCACCGTGCAAAGAAAAGCAAACAAGTTTTAGCTTGCGCTGGATTATCTCGTCATATCTGCAACCGTAGGGGAGAAGAGGCTGAGGAGGAGGGTGCAGATATCCCCCCCCCCCATCTGATAATTATTTCTTTTGTTCTGGACCTGCCCTCACCGACACTCACCCCTTGTTAAGTGTTCCGTGGAGCTTTCAGGGTTTTCAAGGTCTTCTTATCTCGGGCTTCCTTTCATCCCTCGTCATCTCCCTTAACTAAGGGAGCTCGCTCACCCTTTCTCATTTCCTCTTTATTCTCCTACTTTGTTTCCGCGCAATTTCCTCTTTTTGGGAGATTTTTTCCTTGGGTATGTCTTAGTGTTAGGGCACACACACGCGCGAACACACACACACACACACACACACACACACACACACACACACACACACACACACACACACACACACACACACACACACACACACACACACATATATATATATATATATATATATATATATATATATATATATATATATGTATGTATATATAGAGAGATAGATAGATAGATA
>NW_028234412.1:37348378-37350878 GCF_977035675.1 Penaeus japonicus
CCCGCTTTGTAATACCTTCAATAGGTCCATCCCTGAGGGCGTCGTTCCTGGAAGCGAACTATTGCAGTCCCGATCCCAAAGACTATCCTGCCAACTGTTCTCGAAGACCTTTGACCCATTTCGCATACTTTGATTCTTGAGAGAAAATAATCACCAAGGATTTATGTAAGTCACTCCAAAACTAGACATTTATCAGTGTAGGAAGCTCTACTATCCACTACCTGGTCGACCTCATTAACTAGAATACCGCAAACGCAGATATGCGATTGGTGGTGATTACCGACCTTATCGATCACACCTACCTGAAGAAGTGATTTTCATGTGGTTCCACGAGGGCTGGGTGAGTGTTTTCTTCCATCATCAGCCACCGCCAGAAGAGAAAACGAGCAAACACCCAGACTTTTCATAAAGTCGAACTGCATTGTGGTATCCCTCAAGGGGCGATCCTTAGTCCATCATTATTACTTATAATGGTTCATCAGGATAATATTTCACAAGTAAAAGAATTACAAGTACGTGGACGATATGAGACTTGCACTTGCACATATACAAGGGCAAGGTAACATCTTATTACAGAATTCCCTCAACCACGTGTCAGAATGGCCTTCAGTGAACAAAATGCATATAAATACCAAGAAGTGCATTAAAATTTAAATTTGATAAATGAGTTTGTGAAGATTCCCTGACAACACAACCCTTTCAATCATGCCTTTAAGGTAAGCCATTTAGGAGTAGTGTTCATCACAGCTTATCACGCCAGACAGTTAGCCATTCGAGGGCTCTTTAGTTGATTTTGACACCAGGTTGGAGTTGATTAGATAAGGTAAGAGTGAACAAGAATCTAAGGCGTGGTTGATACTCTTCTCCGCATTTGCAGCATGGATCGGTCTTGACCAGGTTATCACCAGTTCTTGCGACCATGGATCAGGCTGTGTTCTGTGCGGATCATTTGCATTTCTGAAGCAGTGCACCTAATAATAATAATAATAATACAAAGGTGACGAGCAAAATAAATAAATCACTGATGGCTTCCCATTTTTTTTTCTAACAGGTGCAGTGAATGTTCCAGTGATAGCAGAAAATTTCCTTTTACCTGTAATGATTTTATTTTTTTTACTTTGATATAATATATTCTCATTTTAAGGAATATATCTATGATTTTTCCTTGTAAGCCATCACACAGTTTTATACTGTTGAAATAATTTTGATTTAACATTGTGATTAAAAGTTGAACTATCTATATGCACTTCAAATGTGTCTTCATATCGTTTAAATGTATTTATTATATTTTCTCTAGGGTAGCATAGGTATCTAATTGGATCATTAGATTTGTAATCTAAAAATATAGTACATTCATCGTCTTTAATGCCATCATAATCTGTTTGTTGTATTTTGCAACTATCACAATTTTATAGCACACATATTCATAGCTATATTTAAATCCAACCTTTAATGATTGGGAAAGATCTTGTTCTCCCTTTCACAGCCCAAGTTTTTATCCAGATTTGCATATATTTTTTTTTTTAAATCAATGCTATCAATAATTTAATTTTCATTAGAAGTAGCACATTTCCTTAACGGTATTATTATTTATTTTATTTTATATATTTATTTATTTATTATTGTTATACTTAGTCTTGCTGCTGTTAAAAAACATCAATTAATTCGTCCATATTTAGAAAAAAAAAAAAAAAAAATATATATATATATATATATATATATATTATATATATATATATATATATATATATTATAAATATAATATAATATATATAATAATATATATATAAATATATATATAAAATATATATATATATATAATAATATATATAATATATATATATAAAATATATATATAATGTATATATATAAATATATATATAAATAAATATATATATATATATACATATATATATATATATATATATATATATTATATATATATATATATATATATACATAAATATATATATATATATATATATATATATATATATATATATATAATATATACACATGTACATATATATACATACATACATATATATATATATATATATATATATATATATTATATATATATATATATATATATATATATATATATATATATATATATATATATATATATCAGTAACAGAAGCTTCTTTTGGGAGATCTACTACTGAATGTGTATGGATAACAGCTGCTACCGTTCTACGTAGAACTTGGTTGGCAAGTTTAACTCTCTTTTATTTTTTTTAACTATTGCAATTGATATGATTGTTTGTCACTTCGGGTGCCAGTTTGATTGCCATTGCCTGATCAATTAAATAAAAATCTCGGACATACTTCCACCTTACTGTTTCCTTATCTATCATAATGTCATGGCTCACCTGAGCCATGAAAAAAAAAGAAAGAAAAAAAATCAAGGTGCATTTTTTTCTCTCTCTCTCTCTGACATTCCTAATTGTTTTTACCTCTGTTCGATAGATCTCGGTCACAAACAATAACTTTAGAA
>NW_028234412.1:37373378-37375878 GCF_977035675.1 Penaeus japonicus
TGATTATAGTTACACTAATAATATTTCAATTCTTATTGCTGTTGCATTCATTATTATTGTTATTGTTATTATCATTATCGTTATCAGTGTAATTCTTTTATTACTATTTCCATTATCATTAGCATCATTATTGATATTAATATTATCTTTTTGTATCTATCTATATTATATATATATATATATATATATATATGTATATAATATATATATATATATATATATATATATATATATATATATATATATATATATATATACATACATACATACATACACACACACACACACACACACACACACACCACACACACACACACTATCACACACACATATATATATATATATATATATATATATATATTATATATATATATATAATATATATATAGACTGATATATATATATTATATATTATATATATATACATATTCAGTCTCATGCATACCTTTTCTCTTCTCAATACCCTGTGTTTTATCATTAATATTGTCGTTATAATCAACAATCAATTCTATTACTATCATAATTTTTAGACAAATTTGTTATTTTTGTTGCTGTTGTTATTGTTATCATCATTTTTTTTATCATTATTATTATTATTATTATTATTATTATTATTATTATCATTATTATTATAATAATAATGTTAACAATAATAATAATAATAATCATTATTATTATCATAATAATGATAATAATAATAATGATAATAATGATAATAATAATAATAATAATAATAATTATTATTATTATTATTATAATCATTATTGTCATTATTATCAGCATTAATATTATCATTATTATCATCAATATCTTTATCTTCTTTAGAATAATTATTGTTATTACTGTTATCATTATCATTAATATATTCTTACTTTTATCTTTTTTTTTTTTCATTTTTAATTTTTTTTTTTTTTTACTTTAATCTGTACAGTTATCAATATAATTCATATTGTTTTTGTTACCTTTATTGTTGTTGTTCTTATGTTGTATCATCTTTTTCTATCATTGATATATATCAGTTATCTTATCATCATCATTATCAATATAATTCTTAATATCACTATCATTCTGCTATCATTAGCATTAGCATTACTATTTTTATCATTATTAATATTATTATCATTATTATCGTTACCATTATCAATATCATTTTCATTATTATAATTCTTACCATCATCATTATCATCCTCATTTTCGTTATCATCATTATCATAAATATTATCTTTATTATTATAGTTACTATTACTATAATCTTCCTTATCATTGTTGTCATTATAAAAGTTATTATCATAATCATCGCCATTACCATTCACTATTATTACTATCAATATTACCATTATTACCATCACCATCATTAACCTTATCATGATTTATATTATCATTATCATCATTATTATTTAGAAAAATATAATCATTATCATTATTATCATCAATACTAATATCATGAATATAACCATCCTTGTCATTATTATTAGCATTGTTATTATTATTGCTTTTATCATTATCAGTATCATTATTGTAATTCATATTGGTATTACCAATGCTATAATTATTATAATTACTATCATTTTTATCGTTATTGTTACTATGGTTATTGTTTTATCGTTATTACCAGTAACTCTTTTATTATCATTATGTTTTACTGTTATCATGATTATCATGGATATTATTATCATCTTCATTATTATCCCCATCATTATGATTATTATTGGTATTATTATCATTTATATTATCATTCTTATTGTCATTATCATTCTTATTAATGGTATTCGTATGTTCATTTTAATATTGGTATCATCATTATTATTGTTATTAATACCATTACCATCTTCATCATTATCATTGTTATTGTTGGTATTACCCGTATCATCATTATCGTTATTATCATTATCATCATAATTGTCATTGTCATTATTATATTTTTTTTGTCAATATCATAATATTACATTCATTACTATTATTGTATCCATCATAATTGTCACAATTCTTCAATTAAATAATATTATTATAATCCTCATTATCATTTTCATCATTATTACCACTCTCACTAATATGATCACTATTATCCTTTCTTTCTAATAATATCAACTTTTATAATCATCCTCATTATTAATGATCATAATCATAAAAATAATGCTAAAAGGATAATAATAATAATTATAAGAATAATATTGATAATAATCTCAATATTACTATTATTTTCATAAATATTATATTTATCATTATAATTACCATTTATAATATCATCATTATCATCATCATCATTATAGATACTATCATCATTCTCCATAGGATTATCATGAATGCAATTATTACAATAAAAAATTTCTTTAATATTACCCTTATTACTCCCCTCCTTACTATCATCATTCTATCATCATTATCATCACCATTATCATTATTATTATGATCATGATTATTTTACTCATTACCATTGTGATTATTACTATCATTATCTTTATTCCTCTTCTTCTTATTGTCATCATTATCATTAATATTA
>NW_028234412.1:37385878-37388378 GCF_977035675.1 Penaeus japonicus
CTTTTTGCCACTTCAGGCAGTCACGTGCGCTTCAGGCTAGTTTGGGGAGGACTGTTTTATTTTGACGGTCTGCGGGTCTGTGTAAATGCATTGGCGGTGTAGTACTTTTCGGTGTGGCAGAAGAAATCGGAAGGGAAGATTTGGGAAGTGGAATTGGAAGGGAGATATTGCAGGAGATAGCTAAAGATACAAAGATTACATATATTAATTACATTACATGTATAAGTGTGTGTATTCATGTGTATATATATATATATATATATCTTATATATATATAAATCTATATATGTCTTTATATATAATTAAGTATAAATATACTCTTGTGTGTGTATATATATAATATATATATATAATATATATATATATATATATATATATATAATATATATAATATATATATATATATATGGTGTGTGTGTGTGTGTGTGTGTATGTGTGTGTGTGTGTGTGTGTGTGTGTGTGTGTGTGTGTGAGTGTGTGTGTGTATACATATATATATGTATATTCTTATATACATACTTACATGTGTGTGTGAGTGTGCGCGTTTGTGTGTGTATACTCATATACATACAAGTATACTTAGCCCCCTGTGCAACATCATTCACGTCAGCACAAAAAAAAAAAAAAAAAAAAAAAAATGCACACGTTAAACAGCCTCACCCTTCAGCAAACCAATTTCGTGTAGAGCATGTTCTCCTGCCACGATAGACTAAGAATAGATTCCACCTAAAGACGAAGGCAACGCGAGATGGACCCGGAGTTTTCTGCAGGAGTGTAATTGAGTTTGTTTGTATAGACCAACGAGCGACGCCAAAGAAGGGGAATCTGAAAGGTTTCTCTCGAGAAAATCCCAGAAAAGTTTGACTCAAAAGGGATTCTCGACATTTGGGCGAGGAAACAAACACACGATTGAGTGTATACAGGATACGCGATCGTTCAATTTAACCGAGGTTTTGTATATTTACACTCGGTTATTAGAACAGAACTTGAGTTAAAGGGAAGAAGGTAATGAATGTTTAATTGACAAAGCTTTAGTTATCAATGATCAAAGTAAACAACAGAGAAAATAATAAATATGAAGCTACCTTCGCAAATGAGAACGTGGATGAAGCTTATATTTATAATGCTTATCAAGTACATTCACTATTCACTCGACTGCAGCGACAGAATTTTTTTTTTTCTATGTATCAGGAAAGGTCAAGAGTTTTCAGACGTTTCATTAACTCACTATGAGGCAGCCCAGCATAGGGTTAGTATAAGGGACGGTCTCGTTAGCCCAGAAATCAGAGTCTACAAGGAACAGTTTCCACGTCTTCACCACAAGTTTAAGGCTCACTCGCCAGCCTCGTAAAATGGCGGGAAAAATGGGGTTGGGAGGTTGTCTGGTTTGGCTAATAGGAGGCGTGAGAAAGAACTACCCAGGACAATAGTCTTTCCTCGTTTGGTAATTCTCCCCGGGTTAACTCTAAAGCGTGACACTTGTTTTTGTTTGTTGTTTCAAGGGAGCTTTGTGTTGCAATTATTGTTTTATATATATTTCAGCTGAGTCGTATCACTCAAAAGGTCGTGACGACGTCGCTTTACAAAAAAGAAAGAAGGAAAATATATCATAGCCTCTTATCTAAGTGCCCTTTCTTACATACGTATTCTTGCTCATATACCACTATCACTTTCATATACATAATATTTCAATTACTACTGTTTGAGTGATGTTTGTGTGTCTTGTGTGTGTGTCTATAAAGATCGTAGACAATGCCAGAGGTGATCGGGCATCTTTTATAAATCGACGTGATAACACACAAAATTTACCATCCTCGACCGGACTCGACCCACGCCGTAAATTGAGTCCCAAAGTGGCTGAAACAACGTTAGATTACCTCCCTACGACCGCCTACCAAAAGAGATCTATAGTCGTAACTCCACACCGCCCTTGATAGGAGACGTCATACGAATGTAACCTATTTGTGCTCAGTAGCAAGAGAGTGAGAGCGAAAAGTAGGTCCTGAAAAGCGCCGATTATCTTTGACTACTTGCGCGCCCTACAACCTCTTCCTAGGTTAGGTTAGGTTAGGTTAGGTTAGGTTAGGTTAGGTTAGGAAAAGATCGAATACAAAGAGATATCACGAAACGATAATTCCCCAAACTTTACAATCACGACGCAAGTAGCTAAGGGCGGAGGAATGCGCCATTCTACCCAGTTCTTATCAGTTACAAGAATAATGGAACAGAGACAACTGAACACTCACCTTAAACTTTTCATGTGAAAGGATGACTAGAGAATTTCCCGTCATGTCGAGCACCTGTGTACCGGGGTCGATGCCAGGGGGGATAGTGTTCAAACCCTTGTTCACACACTCTACCGTCTGCTTCCCGCCCTGGAATGCATTAATGTGAAGGTCAGCGATAAGTAACGCAGGGAAGGAGAGAGAGAAAAAAAGTGTAAACAAATTCACTCTGGACGTAGATTTGCCTGTAAAAAGGATGTGCGTTTACTGAATAA
>NW_028234412.1:37393378-37398378 GCF_977035675.1 Penaeus japonicus
TCTCTCTATCTCTCTCTCTCTCTTCCTCTCTCTCTCTCTCTCTCTCTCTCTCTCTCTCTCTCCCTCCCTCTCTCTCTCTCTCTCTTCTCTCTCTCTCTCTCTCTCTCTCTCTCTCTCTCTCTCTCTCTCTCTCTCTCTCTCTCGCTCCCTCTCCTCATTCTCTCTCTCTCTCTCCCTCTCTCTTCCCCAGACACCCCCAGCCACCTACCCCACCCACCCCCCACCCCCCTATCCCCTTCCCCGTGAGCTCACCTTCCACTTGCAGCCGCACGCCTGGGGGCACGACGCCCACGCCCCTCCGGCCAGCATGAGTGTGAGGAGCACCGCCACCAGCGCCGCCCCCGTGCCGTGCCTCGCCGCCGCACTCGTCATTGGGCGGCCCTGCTCATCCCGGCACGAAGCCCACGCCCTTGCCCTTGAGACCAGGCGCCCACGCTGATGCCAGAAGGACCATCACTCTACGCTCGTGCCCTTTGCCGACTCATGGCGGCGGGCGGCGGAGGGAGGAGGGAAGAGCTGGGGGGACATGAGGGGGGGAGGACGAGGAGGGGCACCTGGGATACTGAAGGGGCGTGGTGTTTTTTTTTAAGATCTCAAAGGGCTTCTTGGGCGCGACGAAGGGCCTGATTTTGTGTTGGGTTTCAGGCAGGATTTCAGGATTTCAGGATTTCACAGAGAGATCAATCCTTTCCATTGTCTGGTGTCTGAAAAAGGAATATTCGGAATCTGATTAAATATTTCATAAACGTCAGATAGGAGGATGCTAATATGTTTATCATATTAGTGACATTTACTGGTGAATATTGTGTGTGTGTGTGTATATTTCCATGCACACACACAGACACAACCATATATATATATTAAATTAAAATATATTTTATATAAACATATTATATTATATATTATATAATAAATATATATATATATATACTAAAACTCTAATTATTAATATATAACAATATACCAATTCTATTTTAAATATATATATATACCTAATATTATTATCTAAATTTATATATATATTAAAAATATTATATATATAAATATAAATCTATATTTATATATATTATAAATTATAAATATCTATATATATATATAATCTTATTATTTAACAAATAAAATAATATTATATAATTATAAATATATTATATATATATTATAATAAAATAATACCTAATATATATCTTTATATAATAATAAATATAATAATATAATTAACGAAAAAATATAATATTATATATATAACTATATATATATAATATATAACAAATAGGCAACAAAAAAAATATACCATAATAATATATATAATATATAAACTATATCATATAAATATCTCTATATATATATTATATATTAATCTCTTTAAATAATCTAAATATTTATATAAACATATAATATATATAACTATATATAAAAATAAACTCATATATATTCTATATATATATATATTATAATATATAATTATTATTAAATTATAAAAATATATAATATATATATATATATAAATATATACTAATATCAATATATTATATAAAAAATATACATTATATATATATATATATTCATATATATAATACCTATAAATAAATTATATATATATAAAAATACACCCAAAATAAACACAAAAATATCACCTTACAATAAAAAACCCCAAAAATATTAAATATTAATATAATATATAGAAAAAATATACTTAAAATATATATATATATATAAACATAATATATAAATAAATATATACAAAATATATAATATATATATCTTATATATATAATATATATATAATATATATATTATAAAGTATCATATAAATATTTCATTATATAATATTATATATAATATATCTATATAAATATATATAATATATATATATAATGTTTATTATAAAATAAAAATATATATATATATATATTATAATGATATATATAAATATTATTTAAAAAAAAATTATTATATAAATAAATTATAATATATATATCTCAATTTTATATATATATATATATATAATCTTACCTACATATAAAATTAATATATATATAAGATATATATAATATTATATATACATATATGCTATATATAAAATATAATAATAATATTGAATTAATAGTATATTTTTTGTGTGTTGAATGGGGGAGTGGTGGTTTAGGTTGGGGTTGTGTGTTTAGTTAGATATGTTGTTATATACATTGAAATAATTAGATATATGTGATATAATAAGATATATATATATATATATATATATATTTATATAATATATTTATATATATATGTACATATATGGATAAATATATAAAAATATATATATATATATATATATATAGTATATATTATAAATATATTAAAGTAAAACATATATAACTATATATATATATATATATATGTATATATAATAATATATCTAATATTCTCTCTATCTATTATCATCTATCATCTATAAATATCACTATCTAACAATTCACATAAATACATATCTCACTCTCTATATAATATCTCTATAACAAACAATCACTATTCACCTTTATCTCTCAACACTATCTCACTCACATCAAAATCTAAATACACTCCCCCCCTCCCTCCATATATATTATGTCTGTTAATATTCCAACTCTCAACACATACTCTCAGTCTCTATCTATATAACAACACACCACACCCACCAAAACAACACACACAACTCAATAAAACACACACCCTCACAAAACAAACACAACACCCACTATATATACTTATATATATAGATACAAAGTGATATTTATTTATATATATATATATCATATATATTCACATAAAAAAACAAGAAAAAAACACACAACTCACAAACACTCAGAAACACACACACATACACACACACCACCCACACACATACCCCCCCCACACACACTTAAACCACATACCCCAACACCAACACACCCCCAACACACACATCCCACAACACCACACACCCAAACACACACACACCCCCACCACACAACCCAAACACCCACAACACACACACACACCCCCCCCCCCCCCCCCCCCACCCCCCCCCCCCCCCACCCCCCCCCCCCCCCCCCCCCCCCCCCCCCCCACCCACCCAACACACCACACACACACACAACACACACAACCCCCACACACAACACACAAACACACACACACACACCCACACACCCACCCCCCCCCCCCCCCCCCCCCCCCCCCCCCCCCCCCCCCCCCCCCCCCCCACCCACACACACACACACACACACACACACACACACACACACACACACACACACACACACACACACACACACACACACACACACACACACACACACACACACACACACACACACACAAACACAAACACAACACACACACACACCCCCACACACCCACACACAAAAACACACACCCACACACACACCCACAACAACACACCACACACACACCAACACAACACACAAAACACACCACACACACACACACACACACACACACACAAGCACACACACACCAGCACAACCACCCCCACACACACACCCACACCACACACACACACCCCACACACACCCCACACACCGCACACACACACACACACCCCACACACACCACACACACACACACACACCCACAACACAACACACCAACAACCACACACAACACACACACACACACTACACAACACACTACACAAAACACACGCACACACACACACACAAATACACACACACAAACACACACAACCCACACAACACACACAACAACAACACACACACACACAACACACACACACACACACACCCCTACACACCCACACACACACACCCACACACACACCCAACACAAAACCCACAAACACACCCACACACACACAAACACACACACACAACCCAACACACAACACACCACCCCACACACAACCCACACACACCACACCACACACACACACACCACACACACCAACCCACACACACACAACCACACAACACACACCCACCCACCCCAACCCCCCCCCAACACACCACCCCCACACACAACACCCCCCCACCCCACCCCACCCTACACACCCCACCCACACACACAACCCACCCACACACACACACACCCCCAACCCCACCCCACACACACACACACACAACAAACACACACCCCAACACAATACACCCACCCCACACACACCACACAACCCCACACCCACAACAACCAACCCACACATCACACACCAACCCCACACACACTCCACACACCACACACCACACACACAACACACACACACACAACCCCACACAACCACAACCACACACTACACAAACCACTCACAACCCATACACAATCACCACTACTCACCTACTCACTACACACACACACACACACACACTACCCCACCCATCTCACCCCACACACACACACCAACACACACACACCCCCATCACACACACAACACCCACACACACACCCTACACACACACACACACAACCACAACAATCTGTAAAATCCTCCACACCCCTCACCTCACACACAACACATCACACACCACACCACACATCCCACACACTCTCACACAAAACACACCACATACCCACACTATACCCACACACACACTACACCAATCTCACACACACAAACACCACACTCACCAACCACACCAACACAACACACACACACATACACCACACCACCCACACCACACACACACACAACCACTACAACACCACCCACAGCAAACAACACCACATACAACACACTCCCATCACACACCCACACCACACACTCCACAAACTACACACACACACACACACACCACCCCCCACCACCCACCCACACACACATACATAAAAAAAAAAAAACCCCCCCCCCCCCCCACCCTCCCTCCCCCGCTAATCCCCCCCAGGCACCGACCACCCCCCCCCCCATCCCACACCCAACCACCTCCAGCCTCTCCTGCCGCACACCCATCTCCCCATTCCCCAAAGCCCAACGCTGACCCTCCCCCCCCCACCTCACATAACACATAACAACCGATATTGTTCCGCCC
>NW_028234412.1:37438378-37440878 GCF_977035675.1 Penaeus japonicus
TCTACCCTTTTTGTCTCACCCATCCATCAATCAATTTCCTTCCTCGTTTTCCCCTTTTCATTCCCCTTATCCATCGTCTTTCTTCCTCTACCCTTTCACGTCTCATCCGTCCATCGTCCACTTTCCTCCCTCGCTTTCCCCTCATTCATCGTCTTTCTTCCTCTTGCCTTCTACCCTTTTTGTCTCATCCATCCATCATCCAATTTCCTTCCTCGTTTTCCCCTTTCCATTCCCCTTATCCATCGTCTTTCTTCCTCTACCCTTTTTGTCTCATCCGTCCATCGTCCACTTTCCTCCCTCGCTTTCTCCTTGTCCTTCCCGTCATCCATCGTCTTTCTTCCTCTTGCCTTCTACCCTTTTTGCCTCATCCATCCATCGTCCACTTTCCTCCCTCGCTACCCCCTTGTCTTCCCCCTCATTCTCTCCCCTTGTCTATCCCCTCATCCATCGCATGCCTTCCTCCCTCCCTCCTTCCGTCCTCCCTCTCCACCTTATCTCTTAACCGCTTCCTTCCCTAATCCTTGCCCTTCCTGCCTACTCCTTCAAGAAACTGAAAGAATATTCGTTCCAATATGAAGATGCTTAAATATTTTTCATCTTCATCCGACATGTCAGGAGATCTACATAATATTCTTGGAGAAATCTGAAACTTGGCCACAATGTGGGACATCAAATCTGCTGGCGTTCGTCAAGTGATGAGATTGTGCAATAAATCTCGGTTCTCGGGTTTGTGGAATGTCTGTATGTCTGTCTGCCTCTCTGCCTGTGTGTCTGTCTGTCTCACTGGCTTCCCACTCTCCCCTCTCTGTCTGTCTGTCTGTCTGTCTGTCTTTGTGTGTCTTCCTTTGTTTATCTGTCTCTGTCTTTCTGTGTTTCCCTCTACGTCTCCTCTCTCCCTCGCTTCCTCCCTCTCCAGAGAGAGAGAGAGAGAGAGAGAGAGAGAGAGAGAGAGAGAGAGAGAGAGAGAGAGGGGGGGAGAGGGAGAGGGAGAGGGAGAGAGAGAGAGAGAGAGATAGAAAGAGAGAAAGAGAGAGGGGGTGATTTTTTCTCATTTCCTCGTTGTTTTTTCTCTCTCTCACCCTCTTCTTTTTATCTCTCTCTCCCACTCTCTCTCTCACCCTCTCTTTCTCTTTCTCTCCCTCCCCCTCCCTCCCTCCTTCCCTATCCCACTCTCCCTCTCCCTCCCTCCTCCTCCTTCCCCCTCCCCTTCTCCCTCTCCCCCTCCCCCTCTGTGAGAATGATATAGAATGCTTATATAGAATTACAGTATATATTATGCTTATATTAGATATTAATTACAGCAATAGATCCATATACAAATATATGCATTTTCGTACTATTAACTAGTGAGGCAATCGCGAGGTCAGGTCAGGTTAACTTTGAGTGATGGGTGGCTTACTAATGGCTGCCTTTCCAAGTACCTTAGACCCTCATAACGAGCTTAATTCCTCGATAGTCACGCCTCCTACATTCCAGACTACCTTGCCACGTTCCTAACGCTGGGGACGTCGGATGCGAAGCCTTCCATATAAGCAGGATGTTTGGAACACACCGACAGACCGGGGATCGACTGCGCTACCGCTTGACGCCTGATTTCCCCGACTGTTCATACGTGTTGTGATATTGTTTATTGCTGTGACCATGTGCTGTAGTGAATATTTCTCACGTGCACCATAACGACAGACTATCTGCGTTATGGAATAAACCTGCAATGTTCGAACCCTGCGTCTGACATTACCACCTATCTTGTGCTGGGTTGTCAGTTACGATAGACTAAGACAACCCTCTCCCTCTCCCTCTCCCTCTGCCTCTCCCTCTCGCTCCCCCACTCCCTCTCCCTCCCTTCCTCCCCCTCCCTCTCCTTCTCGCTCCCCCTCTCCCTCTCCCTCTTCCTCTCCTTCCCCCTCCCCCTCCCACTCTACCTCCTTCCTCCTCCCTCCCTCCTTCCCTCTCCCACTCTCCCTCCCTCTCTCCCTCCCCCTCCCTCTCCATCCCTCGCCCTTTCCTTCTCGCTCCCCCTCTCCCTCTCCTTCCCCTCCCCCTCTCCCTCCTGCCCTCCCCCTCTCCTTCCCTCTCCCCCTATCCCTCCCTTTCCTTCCCCCTCTCGCTCTCCCTCCTTCCCCTTCCCCCTCTTCCTCCCTCTCTCTCTCTCTCCCTCCCTCCTTCCCCGAACCCACCCAGGACCATTGTCATGTCAGATCACATGCGGCTAAGAGAAAGGAGAGTGAATACTATGAGCGTTGGCCTTTGTGTTCCAACATCTTCTGCAAGACGCAACGCCAGAGATTTGGTCTTAGCTTTGCCTTGCTACTGGGTCTTCTCTTTCTTTCTTCTCCTCTTTCTTTCTTTTCTTTCTTCTTCTCTTTCTTTCTTTCTTCTCTCGGTCTTCTCGTCTCTCTGTGTTTCCCTTTTGTTTGGTCCGTTTTTCTTTCGCTTGTTGTGTGGGTTGGCTGTCGTTCTCGGGCTCTGTGTCTTTCGTGGTCCGTTTCGAGATGTGCTT
>NW_028234412.1:37450878-37453378 GCF_977035675.1 Penaeus japonicus
GAAGCTTGTGTTCAAATGGTTAAATCCAGCATGTCCCCCTAACGCTTATACCAGCTTTCAACTCCACATCCTTCTTACAGAAAAGCCACAGACAGACACTCCTTGCCACATCAATCCAAGTGGCTATTTAAAACTCCCTATCGTCTTACCATTATTCACGAGATTTTGAGATTTTATCATGCACCAAACTACGCCATTCCCCTCCCCCCTCTCCCATCTCCTCCCCCTTCCCTCCTACCCTACCTTCCCCCCTCCCTTCCCCTAATGTACCACATCCTCTAAATACAAATTATAGTGCCACTATTGCCACCATACCCTGTAATGTATTCTGGATCCCCCTTTCCTGCTCTCCCCTTCCTGTCACGCTTAGTGCTGTAAACCGCCATGCATTGCAGAGCCATGCATAGGCGGAGGTAAAGGGGAGGGGGAGGGGGAAGAGGAGGGGGAGGTAAAGGGGAGGGGGAGGGGGGGAAGAGGATATTCTGTTGGATTTTATTATTATTGTTATTATCATTTGTTTTTTTGGTGTTATTATTTTCTGTTGCATGTTGTTTCTGTTCGTTTCATGGCAATTATTTTCATTACTATTTTTGTTAGTTTCCTTATTCTCATTATCCTCTTCATTATGATGTTCCTTTTTCTAATTACGGTTTTTGTTCTTACTTTTATTATCATCCTTTTCCTTTTTTATTATCAGCATTACCATTCTCATTATTATGGGTATTACTATTATTATTATCATTTTGATTATTATCATTGATATTATAGTTATAATAAAAGATATGACAATTATTACCATCATTTTTGTTATCAACATTATTATTATGATGACTATTATTATTAAAACTATCATTAAAATCACTTTTATCATTATTATTATCATCATTATTATTATTGTTGTTGTTATCATTTTCATCATTATTATTATCATTATCATCATAATCATTATTACTATTATAATCATTGATATTATTATCACTATTATCATCATTATTATCATAATCTTTATTATCATTGTTATTTTTATCCTTATTATTATTATTCCTATTTCGTTATCATTATCTTTTTTTATATTATCATTATCATAATAATTACTATTATCATTATTGTATTATCATTCTTATTATCATGATTATTATTATCATCATCATTATTATTATCATCATCATTATTATCATAATAATTATAATAATTATTATTATTATCATTATTATTGACTCTAACCGTTGCTACCAACGAATGTAATAGTAACTGCAAGTGATTTGCAAGAAACTGCAATCATACATCTTGAAATCCTCCCTTCTCAATTTTTCATAATCACGTTCACCAAACTCTAGCATATCCAAATATTTCCTTTTTATCCATATATTGTTTTTTCTTCTAAATCTACAATCCGCCTTTTTCATCATCATTCCCAGGCCCCAGAAAATAATAGCTATTTTCTATAATCCAAGTAATGAGACACAGAGGGGCGTTTCTCGCTGTGACTGAGAGAAAGTTGTCACGAGTGCAGAGGTAGAGAGACAGAGACTCTGTTTCCGTGTGATGTGTTCGTGTTACCTGTTGGCGTAAGTGTTTTTTTGTTTGTGTTTGTTTGTTTGTTTGTTGGCTTTATGTCAGTCTTTTATTTTATTGACCTGATTATTATTATTATTATTATTGTTATCATTATCTTTATTATTATTATTATTATTATTATTATTATTGTTATTATCATTATTATCATTATTATCATCTTTATCATTATGATCGTTATCATTATTATCCTTATTGCCATCAGTATTCGTATTCTTCTTATTTTCATTATCATTATCGTTATCATTATTATCATTATAATAATAATAATATTGATAATAACAATAATGATAATTATTATTATTATTATTATTATTATTATTATTATTATTATTATCATCATTATCATCATCATCATTATCATTGTTATCGTCATTCGCCATCGTCATCATCATTATCAACAGCGTAATTATCATCATTATCAATAGCATAATTATCATCATTATTGATATCATTAACATTATTGATGTTGTCATCATCAATATCTTAACTATTACGATTATCATCATCATCAATATATCTACAAATAGAAAGATAAATAAATTAATAAATGAATAGATAAATAACCTCATTTCAGTTTCTCAAGAGTAAATTATCACTTTTCGTTAAATTTCACTTTTTTTATCTATATTCTGGTGATTGTGTTTATCTGTTTCGGTAATCGTGTGAATCTCACATTTTCTCACAAAATCGTTTCCAAAAGGGATGTCACACAATTTAATATCGAGGGGCGTAAAATTCCCAGGAAATCGCCCTTCTAAACCTGTCATAACTTTCTCACAATTTATTTAAACATCTATTCAGTGTGGAGATAAATGACTCGAGTGGATATTTCAGCATATCAAGTTCTCTTCAATTATCAATCATATCAATCAATTCGGAAATGGGTGAGAAATGTCTGGTATAAGCTGAGCTATATTTTCTA
>NW_028234412.1:37485878-37488378 GCF_977035675.1 Penaeus japonicus
GTCCCTTGTGTTTAAGGGGAAAAAGAGCGCCGTGGGGAGATGCTTCGGGTGGGGGGGAGGGGGGGAGGAAGGGAGGAGGAGGAGAAGGGGGGAGGTTGTAAACGAAGAGGAGGGATGAAAGTGGAGGCGATTAGGGAAGATGTGGGGCAGGAAAAAGGATAAATGAAAGGATAAACACTGAAAAGGATAATAACATACTACTACTATTACTACTACTACTACTTTACTACATGTAGTAATAATTACGATGATAGTAACTAATGGCTATGATGATGATAATAATGATAACTAACAAAAACAGCAGCAATAACAACAATGAAGATAACAATAATAATAGTAACGATAATGATAATAATGATAATAACGTTAATGATTATAATGAGGATCACAGTTTAAATGATAGAGATAAGGATATTAATAATGATAATGATAATAATAATAAAAGCAATAATGATAACAATAGCATTATCGAATATATTATCGAATGATAATAATAATAATAATGATGATGATAATAATGATAATGATAATGATAATGATGATAATAATAATAATAACAACACCTACAACAATAACAATAACAATAATAATAAACCAATAACAAAGACGCCGACAAAAGCAAACACCGATAAAAGATAAAATGATAAAGATAAGTCGGCAGAGGCCCCCGAGCAAAGTATTGATGTTATTCTGATGTGAATAATAGAAGCGGCAGCAGGGAAAGGCGAGGGAGGTTAAAAAGAACACATTTTTATCGCACAAAATAAGGCTTCGGCAAAAATGAGAGAATGTGGGATTCTGGTGCTGGCTGAGCAAGAAGGAGGAACGGGAAGAGAAGGGGAGAGGGAGGAGAAGGACGGGAGAAGAAGAGGAAGGTAAGAGAGAGAGATTGGGTGATAGGTAGTCTGGAAAAGAGGGTGGAAAAGAGGGTGTGTAACTCTTTATCTCTTTCTATTTCTCTCTCTCTCTCTCTCTCTCTCTCTCTCTCTCTCTCTCTCTCTCTCTCTCTCTCTCTCTCTCTCTCTCTCTCATCTCTCTCTCACCCTCTCCTTCTCTCTCTCTCCTCTCTCTCTCTCTCTTCTTCTCTCTCTCTCTCTCTCTCATCTCTTCTCTCTTCTTCTTCTTCTCTTCTCTATCTCTTTCTATCTCTCTCAATCCTCTCTCTCTCTCTCTCTCTCTCTCTCTCTCTCTCTCTCTCTCTCTCTCTCTCTCTCTCTCTCTCTCTCTCTCTCTCTCTCTCTCTCTCTCTCTCTCTCTTTCTCTCTCTCTCTATCTCCCCTTTCCTATCCTTAATTTTTTCCGATCCCCGCTATCGCACAATCTCCCCTTTATCACATTTCCCTGCTCCCCTCTTTCATATCGTTGCGCCTCTCCCCCTCCCTCTCCTCTCCTCTCCTACCCCCCCACCCCCCACCCCCATTTCGCCTCCTCCGAAACCCGTGTTAATAATAACACTGATACTTCATTATCCTTCCCCTCCTCTCCATTCTGATCGCAATACGGTTCTCTCTCCCCTCCCTCTGCTCCGCGTTACTCCCTTCCCCTCGTTTCCCCTCTTCCCATTCGCATTAAGGGTAATTTTCACCCCTATCTCTCCTGCGCCTCCAATACCTTCTCTTTCTCTCTCCTCTTCCCTATCCCTCCCCCTCCCCCTTCCTTCCCTCTTCCTCTCAGGCAACCCTCCCCCTCTTCCTCCTTCCCTCCCCCACTCCCTATTCCTCTCCCACCCTCCCTCCCTCTTCCTCTCAGGCAACCCTCCCCCACTCCCTCCTCTCCCACCCTCCCTCTTCCTCTCAGGTAACCCTCCCCCACTCCCTCCCCTCCTCCCCCGCTCCCTCCTCCTCTCCCACCCTCCTTCTTCCTCTCAGGCGCCCCCCCCCACTCCCCGGGCCAACACGCTTGTCATGCGATTCATAAGCCGGCTAAGGTATCTTTTCGTGAGACCTTTATTTACTCTTCAGGGATTTTCCGAGGGGGTTGTTCTCATAACGATCGGGATTAATTCAAATAAATCCTTCCTTTAACCTCTCCCCTCCCCTCCTCCACCTCCTCGTTATTCCCTCCTCGTCCCCTTTCCCTCTCCCTTTCCGTTCGTGCTCCCCTCTCCCTCTCCCTTTCTGTTAGTGCCTCCTCTCCCTCTCCCTTCCCGTTAGTGCTCCCCTTTCCCTCTCCCTTTCCGTTCGTGCTCCCCTCTCCCTCTCCCTTCCCGTTCTTCACCCCTCCCCCCGCTACTCCTTATTCTCATTGCCTGTCGCCTGTCATGTCATATTGCGTGACAAGACCATTTTCTTTTCCTTAATATATACATTTTTTCTGTCTTTCTACCTTTGTTTTTTTTTTGTATATAAAGAACGACCTTTGATCTGACCGCGTTCGTTGCGTGAGGTGCTTGTGTGCGTTCTTCCTTCTGTGATTGACTGCCTTCGCACGCACGCCCAGCTACGAAAGACAAGTTCTTCTTTCCTCTCTCTTTACCCTCTTCTGTTTCTCTTCGTTATCT
>NW_028234412.1:37532085-37537085 GCF_977035675.1 Penaeus japonicus
TCTTCTTCTTCTTCTTAATCCCCCCCACCTCTCTCTCTTCCTCTCCCTCTCCCATCCACCCACCTTTCTCTCTCTTTTTCTCTTGCTTTCCCTCTCCATCTCTATCCCCCCCTCCCCCCCCTCTCTCTCTCTCTCTCTCTCTCTCTCTCCACCCACCCACCTTTCTCTCTCTCTTCTCTTGCTTTCCCTCTCCATCTCTATCCCCCCCCCTCCTCCCTCCCTCTCTCTCTCTCTCTCTCTCTCTCTCTCTCTCTCTCTATCTATCTATCTATCTCTATCTCTCTCTCTCTCTCTCTCCCTTCCCCTTTCCCTCTTTCCCTCTTTCTCTCCCTCCCCTCCCTCTCCTTCCTTCCTTCCTTCCTTCCTTTCATTCATCATTCTCTTCCTTCCATTTTACTCATTCTTCTCCCACGGGCAAGGCATTCCGTCTTACATCTCCCACGGGCAAGGCTTACATACATCCGTACCATAAACAACAACGGGGGGAAAAATATAGAACAAACACAAGGGCAATTTCCCCCTAACCCGTTTCCTTTCCGAAGTGGTCGAAGAGTGACAGCCTCGTGGGGCAAATGCAGCTCTAATTGCTTTCGGTCGGCTCAATTGCAGGACTTTAGGAGCATAACGTGTTGTTCTATCTTCTTTGCTACTTTTTTTTTATCTTTTTTTATCTCTGTCTTCCAAAGAGGGAATTTGCATTGGTAGAGTGTGTGAAAGATTGTGATGATGTGTATATATGTATATATATATATATATATATATATATATATATATAGAGAGAGAGAGAGAGAGAGAGAGAGAGAGAGAGAAAGGGAAATAGAGATGGATGTAGAGGGAGACAGGGAGAGAGAGAGAGAGAAAGAGAGAGAAATAGAAAGAACGAGAAAAAGAGAGAGCGAGAGTGAGATAAAGAGGGAAAGAGACAGAGTTAGAAAGAGAAAAAAAAATACATCAAAAACATTCATTAGGCAACATTCTTCATGCTTGTTTATTTAATCCACTTAGACGCGAAATTTCCAAAGCAATTTGAGAGGCAGAGGGCGGTTTGAATGGAGTGTACGGTGCAAGAGGGCGCGGAGGGGAGGATGGGGGGGGGGGGTGTAGGCCGAGGGGGAGAGCCATTGCAGCGGGAAAGTTGGTTACTTAGCGAGATTGGATGTGATGGTTAAGGTCATTATTGCTATTCCAGAACCGATCATCGGAGCATATTGGACATCGGGTTCGTGGGGGGAGATGGGGGGGGGGGGGGGGAAAGAGCCCCCCCCCCCCCCCTCCCACTCTTTCCCTACCTGCCTCCCACCTCCCCGCCATCTTTCCTGGATGCTTGTCTTGCTCTTATTTTGGACAGCCGTCTTTCGTCTGATAACGCTGACTCTGTGAAAGTCTTGTGTCTTAGTAATATTATAATGAGTACTATTATCATTATTGTTATTATCACCATCACCATCATTATTGTTATTTTCATTATCATCATTATTGATATCATTATTATTATAATTATTATCATTATCATTATTATTAATATTATTATCATTATTATTATTATCATCATCATCATTTTTATTATCATTCTCTTTGTTATTATCATCCTGATCATTAGTATTATTTTACCTTCTACTTTGGTTTGTCAATTTTGTTGATATTCCTGATTTGGTCTCTTCATTCCTCTTCCTCCTATATTATTATCATTATTTTGCTTTTACCGTTTTACATTACTTTCTTTATATGCTCTCTCTCTCTCTTTTTATCTATCTATCTATCTAACTCCCCTTCATCTCTCTCTCTCTCTCTCTCTCTCTCTCTCTCTCTCTCTCTCTCTCTCTCTCTCTCTCTCTTTCTCTCTCTCTATCAATCTCTCTCTATCTCTCTCTTTCTTCTTCTCTCTCTCTCCTTCCTGATTTTATTTTCCAACCTCACTTATATTCCCGATACTCTTTGTCCATCCCCTTTCTTCTCTTTCGCTTTCCCTCATCTAACACTTCAACACTGACAAGTAATACTGACAAGGAAACCCTACTGTCAACGCTCAAATACAACTGACTGATAAAACCCAAATTATTCAAATCAGTGACAGAAGCTTATGTGGATTTGCTATTTTATTAACGTGCTTGGGTGTTCAGTATTTAAAAAGAAAAAGGAAAAGAGATAAAGAAAAGAAAGAAAGAAAAAATAAAGGAAAGAAAGAAACAAAGAAAGAAAAAGAAGAAGAAAAGAAATAAAAAAAATAAAAGAAAGAAAGAAAGAGAAATATATATATAAATAAATAAATAAATGGATAAATATATATATATATATATATATATATATATATATATATATATATATATATATATATATATATATATATATATATATACATGTTCATATATGTTCAGTAAAAAAGAAGAAAAAAATGAAAAATAAATATGTATCTATTCAAATTAACACTTTATAGGATTTGAAATAAATAAAACGTTTGTATAGAAAGACAGATAGATGAATGAATAAAATAAAAATGAATATAGATAAAAGTGTACACAATCGTTCTCGTGAATAAGATGTTCTCTCTAAATCACATCACTTTTCGAACAAGTTTAACAGGAAACGTGATTGGCTAATAGACATCCAGAGGCGACCAATCAGCTAAAAGCTCATTTACGAGTTTATCGTTCGATAGATTTTATATATCGTAAAGAGAGAGAAAGAGAGGGAGAGAGAGAGAGATAGATAGAGAGAGAAAGAGATAGATAGAAAGAGAGAGAGAAAGAGAGAGAGAGAGAGAGAAAGAGAGGCGATATATATATATATATATATATATATATATATATATTTACATAAGCGTATGCATGAAGTATAAGCGTGTGTATGTGTGTGTGTATGTGTGTGTGTGTGTGTGTGTGTGTGTGTGTACATACATACATATACATATATACACACACACACACACACACACACACACACACACATATATATATATATATATATATATATATATATATATATATATATATATATATATATATTAAGCGAGAAATAGACTTCCTCCAGCATACGGAATCCAAAATATTGTCGTTTTCTTAAATATCTCAATGTTCCTTTTTCTTCCCGTTTATTACTACGTCAGCAAAATAAACCACAATTTCTTTTAAAAGTAGTAAATATGATAACACAAATAATCAAAACAATAATAAAACAAAATCTGAAATCTGAAATGAACACTTTTTTCTCTTCAATATCACCCACCATATGTCCTGCATCATTTGCCGAGAAAATCAAACATCACCTGATTTATTTATGTACAAACACAAAGAAACGATCATCTATTATATCACCCTACTTTACAGTAAACGTACAGATAACCCTCCACCCCCTCCCCACAAAAAAAAAAAAAAAAAAAAAAAAAAACACGTACACAGGTTACAGTCATAACGGAAACATCAAATGAAAATTATGGCATAAAGCCCTAAGTGAAAGCAAACATCGGAGCTTCAGTAAATGTTGACAGTACAAATCCAGATACAGGGATTGGTTGCACGCTATATGACTACCTGTGTCTCCTTTCCCCTTCCCCTTCCCCTTCCCCTTCCCCTTCCCCTTCCCCTTCCCCTTCCCCTTCTCCCTCTCTTCTTCTTCCCTCTGCCACCTTCCTCCCTGACAGAGCGGACGTTTAATCTCAACCTTGATATGTCTAGGCACCTTCCTTCGACCAAGAAGAAGGGAGAAGGGAGAGCAAACTTGGTGTTTCTGTTGGTAGATTAAGTTGGCGTTTCTTCGTGTATTTGCAGCACGCGTGGTTGTAGAATAACCGTTGTTCTAAATGTGAACGTAATATTATGTAATTCTAGCGGCTTATTCTAATGGTTTAGTGCATATGATCAATAGGAAAAGAGATGGAGGTTTATATTTTATTCTTGTTGTGTCGTCTGGTCCTTTTTGCTAAGAAAACCTACTGAAGAGCATTGTAACGAGATCACCCGAATCTTTAGAAGAAGAAGAAGAAAAAAAGACACAACTTCAAAAACAACACAGGCCTTACTGAAGTCTATCTCACGAACCTACAAGTACATGATTTTCGCTAAGTAAAATCTGCTTCCGTATTGTACAAGAAGCAAAGCCCGGTTATTATTATTCCCACCAAGCTAGTGTCATATTCCACGGACTGGTAAACATACTCGATCATCTAATATGTTCGAATATGGGCGCCTCTGTGTACACACCCTGACAAACAGAGGACCTTTGTCTTGACATTGCATATACACTATCAATTGGGTTTACTAAACAAATAAACCGCCATCGATGCCTCATACCATTTTTACGTTTTAGTCTCTCTCGGACACCAAAATTGTGTCACTGGTATAACGGGAAAGAGAAAATCTAAACAACGTTTTTCTTTCCATTGTAAGGTCTCTGCTTTATGTGGATTTAGCTTGAGGAAATACCACAGACAGTATTAATTAAAAGAGGATGTAATGTTTCCCTCCGAGTACATAAACTAGTTCTGTTTCCTTTTACCTCTCCCCCTTTGTTAGCTCCTCCTCCTCCCCTCCCCTCTCTCTTTCTCTCTCTGTCTTTGTTTCTGTCTTTGTTTCTGTCTCTCTCTCTTTCACTCTCTCTCTCTCTCTCTCTCTCTCTCTCTCTCTCTCTCTCTCTCTCTCTCTCTCTCTCTCTCTCTCTCTCTCTCTCTCTCTCTCTCTCCCTCTCCCAATCACTCTGACATCCCCTCTTCGTTTCGACATTTCTTTCTCTCTCTCTTTCCCCGTGACACCAGGTCCTCCCCTTCTTTTGTACCGTAGTCTAAACGTACACAAAAGACCGTACACATACCCCCCCCCCCCCTTCTAGCCTCCGCGACACCCTCCACGGAGCCCTGAGGAAACCTGAGGAACTTCCCGCAGCCTGAAAATCCCTTAGGTCCTGCATCCACTCCCTCGTCACCCCAGCGTGAGACACTTCGCTGACCCAGCGTTGTTGCATCAGGACCCGGAGGCATCGGTCGAGAGAAGAAAGGTTTGGTGATGAAG
>NW_028234412.1:37544585-37557085 GCF_977035675.1 Penaeus japonicus
AGAGGGAGAGTGGGGGGGAGAAGGAATGAAAGGAGAGACTGGGAGGGAGGGGAGACAGGAGGGTAGAGGGAGTCAAGGGGTAGAGGGAGGGTGTGGGGAAGAAGGAAGGGAGAGAGGGAGACTTGAAGGAGAAGGGAGGGAGGGATAGAAAAGAGAGAAGATGAGGAGACGAGGTAGGCGGTGGTGCAAAGGCAAGTAAGAAGGCAGCGAGGAAGAAGGAATAGCCGGAAAAATATAAAAGAGAAAGGAAGGAAAACTGGAAGACTGAGCGGCGGGGAGGTATTGGCGAGGTAGGAGGGGAGAGGGAGGGAGGGAGGGAGATGAGATGGAGGGAACATATAGTATGGAAAGAACTAGGTGTCGGGAAGGTAAAAGAAAAAAAAAAATGAAAGGGAGGGAGGAAGGGAACGACGGAAATGAAAATGGAAAGATGTAGGTTGGGGTTTGAGTAGGGAGCTAGTGCAGAGAGAAGAATAAATAAAAGAAAAATAAATATATGAGATGAAAGGAAGGAAGCAGAGAGGAGAGACGCTGGGGAGTGGAAGGGAGGCAGGTGTGAGGTGTGAGGTGAAGTGTGGGGAAAAAAATGAGAGGCATGGAAGCTCGAGGTAGTCAGGACGCAATATTCGCCCATATTCATGTTATTGGTTTATGTCTAGACTATTAGAAGATGATTGCGTGTGTGTGTGTGTGTGTGTGTGTGTGTGTGTGTGTGTGTGTGTGTGTGTGTGTGTGTGTGTGTGTGTGTGTGTGTGTGTGTGTGTGTGTGTGTGTGTGTGTGTGTGTGTGTGTGTGTGTGTGTGTGTGTGTGTGTGTGTGTGTGTGTGTGTGTGTGTGTCTATTCCCGTCGCTGTCTCTCTCTCTCACACACACATATGGACACTTATTATGTAATTAGCAGTTAGCTTCACTCGAGATGCTCTGGAACTTCGCTCATTAATGCTAAAGCTTTTCCCTCCATCTCCTTTTGATCTCTAGAGGAATGAGATCTTGTTACCATCAAAGTCGCACCCGTACTTTTCGCTCGTATATAACTCCTCTAGACATGTCTCAAGACGGTGATACATTTCCTCCGGACGTACAAGTAATTTCTCACGCTCTTGGAGCATTTCCCTTCTTCGTACTGCACATTTACAGCACGTAATTCAACCATAAAAAACACCCGTCTCTTATTGAGTAGGCGTATTATTTTTTTTCCCCCGTCCCTATAACATATTTCTCTGTCAAATGGGACAGTCCCCCCCCCCCCCTCCCTCCCGGGTTCCCCCAGTAGAGTCCCCGCCCGTCCAGTCCCGTCCCCGCCCCCTCCCCCACTCCGGTACCCACCCCGTCCGTCCCCCCCCCCCCCCTGTCCCCCCTATGACCCTGTGCGTTTTCTTCTCGCACACCACATTTTCTTTCGGCCGGAACAGATAGAAGCAAAATACTGCTGTACGAGAAGGCGATACAAGGAACAAATGTGTGTTACTTATGACAACACTTTCGAGGTGAGGAACAGCCGAGGCCATCGACGTAGAGAATCCCAATAACCAGAAAGAATAAAGGTTATGAAATACGATAATGACTAAAGTCGCCTTTTCTATACCCAGAGCTCAAAGGACGCTCTTACAGAATCCTAATAGCATTCAGGGTCTGCTAGCTCTCTCTATCTCTCTCTTTCTCTCTCTCTCTCTCCCTTTCTCATCCACTCTATCTCCTCCTCTTTCTCTCTCTCTTTCCATCCAATCTCACTCTCTCTTTTCTCTTTCCTCTCGTCTCTCTTCTCTTTGGTTCACTCTCTCTCTCCCTTTCCTTGTGTCTTTCTTTCTTATCTGCATAGCCTCTCTCTCTTATCTCCTCCTTTCCTCGCCGCCTCTTCTCTCTCCCCACTCTCTCTCTCCTCTCTCCTCATCGCGCTCCTCTCTCTCTCCTTCGCTCTCTCCCTTTTTCCTCTTTCTCTCTCTCATTTTTTTTTTTTTTTTCCTTTTTCTCTCTCCTTTTTTTTTTTTGTTTTTTTCCCCTCTCCTCTCTTCTCTCTCTCTCTCTCTTTCTCCCTCCCTGTTCTCTGTCTCCTCATTTCTTCTCTCTCCGCTCCCTCTCTCCCTTCTCTCTTTCTCGCTCTCCATCTTCCTCTTCCGATCGCATCGCCTCTCTTTCTCTTTCTCCCTCTCCTCCCTCGCCCCCACACTGCCCACGCCCCCCCCCCCCCTCTCTTGCTCCTCTTATATCCTCATCTCCTCTCTCTCCTCTTTCTATCTACAACATCTCTCTCTCTCTCTCTCTCTCTCTCTCTCTCTCTCTCTCTCTCTCTCTCTCTCTCTCTCTCTCTCTCTCTCTCTCTCTCATAGGTTTATTTTCTTTAGTCCTTAATAATCCCTATTTCTTTCCATTTTAACTAGAACAATATTGCCGTTTCTACTCATTCTTATTCATATAATTACGAGTATAAAAAGAATAATAAAAACAAATAAAAAACAAATGCTTTTAGTTGTCTTAAACTCCGACAAAAAAGAAAAAAAAAAAAAATCCTGTGCCTACAGCCAATTTGGTGCCGTTGTTATATGGCCTCGAATTAGAGAAGATGCAGGACAGGATAGGGAGACAGAGAGACGGAGAGGAAGGAAAGAGAGGATGAAGGAGGTAGGGCACAGAAATAGGAAAAGGAGGAGGAAGAGAGAAACAGAAAGAGAGAGGAGGAGGAGGAAGGAAGGGGGGGAAAGAGGGTGGAGGGAGAGGGGGGAGCGGGACAATTTGAAAAAGAAGAGAGAAAGAAGAGGTAAGAAAAGGAGGAGAGGAGGGACAGCGTGGAAAAGGAAAAATAAATTGGAGATGGGGAGAAGGAATAAATAGGAGTGGGCGGAGAGAGCAGAGATCGAGAAGGAGAAGGAATAAATAGGATAGAAGAAGGAATGAATAGGATAGGAGAAGGAGAAAGAATAAATAGGATAGGAGAAGGAGAAAGAATAAATAGGATAGGAGGAGAAGGAGAAGGAATAAATAGGATAGGGAGAGAAGGAGAAGGAATAAATAGGATAGAAGAAGGATTAAATGGGATAGAAGTAGGAATAAATAGGATAGGAGAAGGAGAAAGAATAAATAGGATAGGAGGAGAAGGAGAAAGAATAAATAGGATAGGAGGAGAAGGAGAAGGAATAAATAGGATAGGAGGAGAAGGAGAAGGAATAAATAGGATAGGGGGAGAAGGAGAAGGAATAAATAGGATAGGAGGAGAAAAAGAAAGAGTAAATAGGATAGGAGAAGGAGAAGGAATAAATAGAATAGGAGAAGAAGGAATTCATAGGATAGGAGGAGAAGGTGAAGGAATAAATAGGATAGGAGGAGAAGGAAGATAGAATTATAGTTAGAAGTGTATAGAAAGGGGTTATGAAGTGGGAGAAGGAGATGATTTAATAGAATAGGAGATTAGTTTGATTAAATTTAGTTTGGATGGATTAAAGTGGTTTGGAGAAAGATTGGATGGAAACAAGAAGGAAAAACAAAAATAGGAAGAAGAGGTAGGAGGCAGCGGGAGGTAAAGAAAAGAAGAAAGATAGAATGGAATTACAAAGCAAAAGAGAATAAAAGTGGATGAGTAATGGATGAAAGGCGAAGGAGAAATAGGAGCAACAGAAGAAGGGGAAGAAAAAGAAAAAAAAAAAGAAGACAAAGAAAAAAAAAACGAGGAATAAGAATATACAAAATGAAAAGGAAGGAAGAGAAGGAAGAAAAAGAGACAACGATAAATAGGAAGAGTGGAAGAGGAAAGAGGGGTGGAAGACGACAGGTTCCTCTTTGGTTCCCGACATCATTATCTCAAGAGCAAAAAAGTGGAGCCTTGAAATGGATCCACAACGACTCTTGGGTTGAGAAAACCTCAAGAATCCCTCATTCACAGAGAGGAATATGTATATGTATATGTATATGTATATGTATATGTATATGTATATGTATATATATAGAATTAAGTACATATATATATAATATATAGTTGTGTGTGTGTGTGTGTGGTGGTGTGTGTGGTGTGTTTTGTGGTGTGTGGGTGTTGTTGGGTGGGTGTGTGTGTTGTTGGTGTGTGTGTGTGTGTGTGTGTGTGAGTGAGTGTGTGTGCGTGTGTTCATGCACATGCATATGAAAAGTATGTAGAAAAACCTATATAATATATATATCCATATGTCGTGTAGTGTGTGTGTGTGTGTGTGTGTGTGTGTGTGTCGTTTGTGTAGAATTGTGTGTGTGTGTGTTGGTGTGTTGTGTCGTGTGTGTGTGGTTGTGTGTGTGTTGGTGTGTGTGTGTGTGTGTTTAGTGTTGTGGATGTGTGTGGTGTGCGTGTGGTGTTCATGGACATACAAAAATGAAGATAATAGGCTATCCCACGAAAGAGTTTTTTTTACCATTGCATTGCTTTTTACAAGAGAAAATACTAGTAAAAAAAAAAAAAAAAAAAAAAAAAAAAAAAACGGAAGCAAAATCTCATCCCCCCCTCCCCCCAAAAAAAAAGAAGATTGATCAGCTTTCTCTCAAAGAATGGATCTGAGTTCATCTCGGAGGGGGATAAAAAAAAAAAAAAAAAATAGAAAAAAAAAAAAGTCTTCTCTCCTGACACTAAGATTTCCAAAAGTTTTGAAGGATATACATCAAACCTGCGATGAAAATGAGGTGCTGTGCCCTTCCTGCTGTACCACACCGTTTGCTTGAGTGTTTCCATCAATCTCTTTTATAATCCATTTTCTCCCGACGCGCTGACGGCCACGAATCCATCTCTCTTTCCCCTCTATCTTTCATATCTCCGCCGTTGCTCGGTGTTCGTGCATCTGTTATGTGACATCTTTCAGAGAGGCTCCTTCAAAGGGTGCTTTGTCTTTGAGTAGGGAAGGAGACGAGGAAGTAGGCGTGAGGAGATAGGAGGAAGAGGAGGAGGGGGAGAGAGAGAGAGAGAGAGGGATGAGGAGGGAAGAGAGGAGGGGGAGAGAGAGAGAGAGAGAGAGAGAGAGAGAGAGAGGGAGCGAGAGGGAGAGAGAGAGAGAGAGAGGAAAAAGGAGGAGGGAGAGAGAGAGAGAGGGATGAGGAGGGAAGAGAGGAGGGAGGAGAGGGGAGGGGGAGGTGGTAGAAGTAGGGGAGGAGGAGAAGGAGGAGGGGGAGAGAGAGAGAGAGAGGGATGAGGAGGGAAGAGAGGAGGGGGAGAGAGAGAGAGGGATGAGGAGGGAAGAGAGGAGGGGGAGAGAGAGAGAGGGGGGAGGAGGGAAGAGAGGAGGGAGGAGAGGGGGGGGGGGGGTGGTAGAAGTAAGGAGGGAAGAAGAGAGGGAGAGAGAGGTGGAGATGATGAAGGGAAGAGAGGAGCGATAAGAGAGAGGAGGAGGTGGAGAATTAGGGGAGGAGGAGAAGAGGAGGGGGAAGAGAGAGGATGAGGAGGTAGGAGAGGGAGGAGAGAGATGGAGTGTAGATTAGAGGAAGAGAAGAGGAGGGGGAGTCAGAAGGATGGGAGGAAAATGAGGGGGGAGGGAAAAAGGAGGGAGGGAGAGAGGAGTAGGAGAAAGGGAGGGGTAGGGGGGGTGAAGGAAGAGGAAGAGAGGTGTAGGGAGGGAAACTTGTAAAGTGTTGATGAGGAGTTATGGTGAAGATTAAATATGATGATGATGAATGAGATGATGGAAGAGAATGAGGAGTAAAGGAAATGGAGCTGGACGCACGTCGATTTTATATATAATATATATAGAAAAAAAACATAATAAAAAATTCAAACCACTTAACATATTACAAAAATGAAGATCATAGGTTTATCCAAAGAACGAAGAGTTTTTTTTACCATTGCATTGCTTTTTAAAAAAAAAAATACAAAAAAAAAAAAAAAAAAAAAAAAAAAAAAAAGACGGAAGCAAAATCTCATCCCCCCCTCCCCCCAAAAAAAAAGAAGATTGATCAGCTTTCTCTCAAAGAATGGATCTTGAGTTCATCTTCGAGAGTAGGGGGCTAAAAAAAAAAAAAAAAAAAAAAATAGAAAAAAAAAAAATGTATTCTCTCCTGACACTAAAGATTTCAAAGTTTTGAAGATGATACATCAAACTGCGATGATGAAAATGAAGGTGCTGTGCTTGTGCCTTACGGCTGTTACAACACCGTTTGCTTGAGTGTTTCCATCAATCTCTTTTATAATCCATTTTCTCCCGACGCGCTGACGGCCACGAATCCATCTCTCTTTCCCCGCTATCTTTCATATCTCCGCCGTTGCTCGGTGTTCGTGCATCTGTTATGTGACATCTTTCAGAGAGGCTCCTTCAAAGGGCGCTTTGTCTTAAAGTAGGGAAGGAGACGAGGAAGTAGGCGTGAGGAGATAGGAAGAGGAGGAGGGGGAGAGAGAGAGAGAGGGATGAGGAGGGAAGAGAGGAGGGGGAGAGAGAGAGAGAGAGGGAAGAGAGGAGGGAGGAGAGGGGAGGGGGGTGCGGGGTGGGGTAGAGAGAGCAGAGGGATGAGGAGGAAGAGAAAAGATCGGCAGGTGGGTTGGGATGAGAGAGACGAGGGGTGAGGGATGAGGTAGGGGAGAGAGAGAGGAGGGAGGAGGAGGGGAGGGGGGAGGGGGAGGTGGTAGAAGTAGAGGAGGAGGAGAAGGAGGAGGGGGAGAGAGAGAGAGAGAGGGATAAGATGAGGGAGCGGAAGAAGAGAAGAGAGGGAGGGGGTGGAGTGAGAAAGAGGAGAAGAGAGGGATGAGGTTGGACAAGAGAGGGGGGTGAGAGGAGGAGAGAGAGGGATGAGTGGAAGGGATGGAGAGGAGGGCAGTGGAGAAGGAGGGGAGAGGCGGGAGGGTTGGTTGAGAGTTAAGGGGAGGAGGAGAGAAAAGGTGAAGGAGGAGGAGGGAGGAGGAGACGGGGAGAGAGAGGGGGGGAGAGATGAAGGAGGGAAGGGGAAAAGAGAGGGAGGAGAGGAGAGGAGAGGTGGAGGGTGGTAGAAGTAGGGGGAGGAGGGAGTAGGGGAGGAGGGGGAGGGGGGGAGAGAGAGAGGAGAGTGGAAGAGAGAGGGACGAGAGGGATGAGGAGGGAAGGGAGTAGGGAGGAGAGGAGAGGAGGAGGTGGTAGAAGTAGAGGAGGAGGAGAAGGAGGAGGGGGAGACAGAGGGATGAGGAGGAGAAAGAGGAGGTGGAGGAGAAGAAGGAGGAGGAGGAGGAGGAGAGATCGACGGAGGAGTAAGGAGGGGAAAGGGAGGGCGGGGGTGGTCGGGTGGTTAGGTAGGGTGGTGGAGAGAGGAAGTGGATGAAGATCAGGAGAGGTGGGGGGGCGAACGTGAAGAAGTGATGATGTGATTTTGTTGATGATTGAGATGAAAAATGATGTTGATGATGATGAGGATGATGGAAGAGAATGAGGAGTAAAGGAAATGGAGATGGACGCACTTCGATTTTAAGAAAGATACAGAGGGATATATCGGGAAGGAGGAAGAGAGGGAGAGAGAGAGATAGGGAAGAGAGAGAGAGAGAGAGAGAGAGGGATGGGGGATTGGAGAGGGGGGATGGAGGGATTGGGGGGAGAGAGGAGAGGGGGATGATGGGGGGAGAAGAGAGGGGAGAGAGACAACTCAAAAATAACAAATTTTGTTTTTTGCCCCCCCCCCATTCCTTATTTTTATTCCTCACACCCCACCCGGCCACCCCTTCATCCGCCACCACCCCCGCTAATCTGCCTCCTCGCTTAGCGCCTTCTCTCTCCTCCTCCCTCCCCCTCCCCCTTCTCCCGTTCTACTCCCCCTTCGTCCTCTTCCTTTCCTTCTCCCCTCTCCCGACCTTCCGTCTTTCTGCCCCCCTTTCCTTTCCCCCTTTTTTCTATCATCTCTTTCACGCTCCCCTATTTTCCCTTTTTTCCCCCTTCCCTCTCATTCCATCCCCCTCCCCCTCCCAAACATTTTCGCGACGCAAGCACAATTTGTCTCCTTAAGATCATTCCCCTGAGACCTCCTTCACTTCTTCCCTGTACCGCCCACTGCGGAGACAAGATACACAACTTCACAGCAAGATAGGGTGGGGGTGGGTGGAGGAGGATGAAAGGCTGGGGTTGAGAGAGGGTGAGGGGTGGGTGGAGGAGGATGAGGGGTGGGAGAGGGTGAGGGATGAGGGGTGGGGGATGAGGAGGGGGAGAGGGAGAGGGTGAGGGAGAAGATGGGGGGGGGGGGGGAGGGGGGGGGGGAGAGGGGGGGGGGGGGGGGGAAGAGGGGGGGGGGGGGGAAGTGAAAAGTGACTCGTAAAAGGTTCAGGAAGTGTGTGTCGTGTTGTCGGCCTGGAAGAGGATGTTGATATCTTGTCGTCATATCTTTATTTTTTTTTTCTGCGTGTGTGTATTGTAGGAAGGGGAGGGTGGGTGGGTTGGGTGGGGGTTTGGGGGAGGGGAGGAGTAAGGTGAGGTAATTAGGGTAAAGTAGTTATTAAAGGAGTATGTGTAAGGTTGAGAGTATAGTAAGGTGAGGTAGTTAAGGTGAGGTATTTTCGCGTTTGTTTGTTTGTTTGTTTGTCTTCACGACGTTTCCGCCTTGACTTGAGACAATAGCATCGACTTCTGGTGATGTGCTTCTCTTTCTGCTTCTTTGCTTCTCTGCTCCTCCTCAGTCTTCTCTTTTTATCTCTTATTCCTCCTCCCATTCTTCTTCGTCAGCATTATGATCGTATTCATCACTAAACCTTATCATTATCAACATCAGTATCATATCATCATCAAGTTCCTTGTTTCATTCTTCACTATCATCGTCAGTGAAATCACTATCATCATCATCAGGCTTTGTGAAGGTGTGGATAAATGATGAAGGAGAGGGAGCAGGAGGGAGGGGAGAAGAGAGAGAGAGAGAGAGAGGAGAGATGAGAGAAGGAGAAGAGAGAGAAGATACGACGGAGGACTGATTTGAGAGAGAGAGAGAGAGAGAGAGAGAGAGAGAGAGAGAGAGAGAGAGAGAGAGAGGGAGGGGGGGGGGGGGGGGGGGGGGGAGGGGGGAGGGGGAGGAGGGAGAGAGAGAGAGAAACAAAGAGAGAGAGACAAAGTAGGACAAAGAAAGAGAAAAAAGAAAGAGAGAGAGCGAGATATAGATAGATAGATAGATAGATAGATAGAGAGGAGGAAGAGAGAGAGAGAGAGAATATTGATAGGTTTCTTTCTTTTTTTCCGATCGTTTTCTTCCTGATCTTACGAGAAATAAAAGTAGATTGTTCTCTTTAAAAGATATAAAAACAAACATTAGAATGCCTATCAATTTTGTTCTCTCGCTTTACACTTTTTATTCCTCCCTCCCTCCCTCTTTCTCTAAGTCATTCCTTCCCTCTCTCGAATTTTCTTTCTCTCTCTCTCCTTTCATGATCACTATGTCCCGTATAGTGCCCCCCTCCCTCCCTTCCTCTCTCTAAGTCATTCCTTCTCTCTCTCTATCTAATTTTCTTTCTTTCTTTCTCTCTCTCTTCACATGATCACTATGCCCCCCTCCCTCTTTCTCTAAGTCATTCCTTCTCTCTCTTTAATTTTCTTTTTTTCTCTCTCTCCTCCCATGATCACTATGCCCCGTATAGTGCCCCCTCCCTCCCTCCCTCTCTCTAAGTCATTCCTTCTCTCTCTCTCTCTAATTTTCTTTCTTTCTCCCTCTCTCTCCTTCCATGATCACTATTCCCCTTTATTTTAGTGTTCTATAGTGCCCCCTCCCTCCCCCTCTCTCTCTAAATCATTCCTTCTCTCTCTCTCTAATTTTCTTTCTTCCTCTCTCTCTCCTTCCATGATCACTATACCCCGTATAGTGCCCCCCTCCCTCCCTCTCTCCAAGTCATTCCTTCTCTCTCTCTCTCTAATTTTATCTCTCTCTCTCTCTCCTTCCATGATCACTATTCCCCCTATATTTTAGTGTTCTATAGTGCCCCCCTCCCTCCCTCTCTCTCTCTAATTTTCTTTCTCCCTCTCTCTCTCCTTCCATGATCACTATGCCCCGTATAGTGCCCCCCCTCCCTCTCTCCAAGTCATTCCTTCTCTCTCTCTCTCTCTCTTCTTCTATGATCACTATGCCCCGTATAGTGCCCCTCTCCCTCCCTCTCTCTAAATCATTCCTTCTCTCTCTCTCTCTCCTCCCATGATCACTATGCCCCCCTCCCTCCCTCTCTCTAAGTCATTCCTTCTCTTTCTCCCTCTCATTATCTTTCTATCCCTCCCTCTCTCCTTCCATGATCACTATGCCCCGTATAGTCCAAACACGATACCTGAAAGTTTCCGCAATGCCTCATCTCTGAACAATGACACCGCAATGCTGCTGCTCTCCCCTAAACAGGGAAGACAAGGCTTATCTATCCTTTTATAACTTCTTGGCAGTTGAAGTAACTCGTATGGGGGAAAGTTGAATACGTATAGATGTTGGTTTCCGTTCCGTCCCCACCCCCCCTTTTTTATGTTCTATTTTCTGAATTATTATTATATTTTTGAGTCTTTCTATTTTTTTTCTTTTTTTTTATACGTACGTTGTCTCTTCTTTTGCTGTTCTTTCTTTTATTTTTACATTTTTCATTTATTTTTCTTCTTCTCTTTCCTACACGGCCTTACGTAAATTCCTATCTTCTGCAAGTCTTGGATTCCTTGCACGAATTTCCCCTGATGGTGGTTGCAAATTGTCTTTTCCCAGCCAGGTTTCTTTCCTTCTTCAGCTCATTAATTCTCCATTTAAGAAGTGAATTTATGCTTTTTATTTTAGTGTTCTCCCTCTTCCTTTACTCACTCACTTTCCTTAATCTAGCTTCTTTTTTGTTTGTTTGTTTCTTTTATATGTGTCCGTTTGGTATTTTATTCTATTTATTTTTTTCCCTATCTCTCTTCCTTCCTGTCTTCTCGTTTTATATGCTTCTTATTTCTTTTGCCCCCCCCCCCTTCCCCCGTCTTTAAAACATTCCAGCATTTATTTTGATTTATTGTTTAGAAGAAAAACGTATATGAATAATATACCGTACACATATACATACACTTGCATACATATGTTTGTGTGTGTTTATGTGTATTGTAAGCATGTGTGAGTGAGTGAATGCAGAGTGAGCCAGAGAGAGAGAGAGAGAGAGTGAGAAAGTAAGAGAGTGAGACAGAGAGATAGAGAGAGAAGAGAGGAGAGAGCGAAAGAGGATAGAAGAGAAGAGAGAGAATAGAAGAGAATAAAGAGAAGAGAGAGAGAATAGAATAGAAGAGAGAGAGAAAGAATAGAAGAGAAAAGAAGAGAGAGAGAGAAATAGAGAGAGGGGCGGGACAAAGGAGGTGGACAAAGAACAAGACCACAAAACAAACTAGATTACACTCCACGCGTCTATCGCTGTCTGCCTTACTTGATCTAATTAATCTTCCCATAAAACGAAGACCAAAACCGAACGCATTTTTACCGTGATTCTGAGACTATACTTCTGATGAGTCCGAAGCCATTCAAACTATAGGAAACTTGACACTTTTTGTTGCTGTTCTGGCCTCTTTTTTTTTTCTTTCTTTCTTTCTTTTTTATATTTTTTACAACGTTCCTCTTTATTAATCCCAAATTTAGGTCTGGTGTAGAAGTGTGAATGTGTGTATGTATGTGTATAACAAGCGCACGCGTGTGTGCGTGTGAGAGAGAGAGAATAGGAAAAGGAAAAAATAAGTTTTTTTTTTTTTTTTTTTATTTTATTTTTTTTTAAATTGAGTTTTTATTGAATTTTTAATTTTTATTTTTGATTTTTTTTAGTTTTTTTTTTTTTTTTTATTTTTGCTTTGAGATGATGCAGGAGAAAGTGAGGGTAAGATAAAAGTGATGAAGAAATATAGAGAGATATAGAAAGACAAAGAGAGAACATAAATCGTTCGGATTTGGGTCGTTTTATCCTGTATGTATGACTTTCTTTTTTTTTAACTCTCCTTTTCTTTTCTCTTTCTTTCATTATATCTCTCTCTCTCTCTTGATCACTCTTATCATTGGCTTTAAGTCAAATGATTTCATTAAGAAGATAGTTCAATATCTATGAATCTAAGTGATTGGATTAACATAATACAAATATATTTATCTTTCTTACATATAGGCAACGAAGAGTTTCTCCAGTTTAATCTGACTTGTACTTCAATAGTTCTCACTCATCAATTAACTGGATGGCCTATTAGATATCTTGTCATTCTGATGGGATTATAGAGTAGGATAATTCCAGCACAGCAATAAGCTATATATCAAAGTAATCACTTTTAATTTTCCTCCGCTTTTACTTTCTCTTTCAACGCACAAACACACATACACACATACATGCAGATGTGTGTGTGTATGTATATGTGTGTCTATGTTTGTATGTTTGTATTGATTAATCCATGTACACGTCCTATGTACTTACTCTACTATCATTTTTTGTATCTGACACTTTAATCCCTATTTGTCCCTATCCTTGCCCTTTCCCTCACTCATTCCCTTCCTCATCATCTTCATTTCCCTGACAACACGCACCAAGGTCTTCATCTTCTTCGATCATAACACTTAAAACCCCTCATACCCTCAACTTCAATTCTCAAATACCTATCATTTCTATTTTC
>NW_028234412.1:37602085-37604585 GCF_977035675.1 Penaeus japonicus
TTATTATCATGATCGTTATCATTATTATTATCATTATTATTATTATTATAATTATTATTATCATTATTAATATTATTATCATCATCATCATATTATCATCATTATTATCTTTACTGTTGTTATTATTATCATTATTATTATTATCATGATTATCACTATTATCATCATCATTATCATTATCATTATTATAATCATCATTATTATCATTACTATTATTATTATCATCATTTCATCCATTCTCCAATTCATTGGCTTAAATCCTCTCCCATCCTTTCTTTGTTCTCGATGATTCGGTGGCTCAACAAATTCTTCTTTTTCTGCCAAGTGATGGGTCGCTTCCGGACGCACTGGCTCTATGATGTGATGTGATGTGAACCGTTTGGGTTTTTCTTGATTTTCTTGGTAAATTGATGTGTAAATTGAGGCTTATCTTGTTCCATAGTTACCGTTACCGTGTATTTTTTAACGGTAGTGATATTAATGATGAGTTGATGGTTGATGATGAGGATGATAATGATGATGATAATGATGATGATGATGGTGATGGTGATGATGATGATGAGGAGGAGGAGGAGGATAATGATGATGATGATGATAATGAAAATGAAAATGATAATGATAATGATAATGATAATGATGATGATGATGATGATGATGATGATGATGATGATGATGATGATGATGATGATGATGATGATGATGATGATGATGATGATGATGATGATAATGATGATAATAATGATAAAGATAACAACTAAAATACAAATAGTAATAATAATAAAAGTATAAAAAATAGTGATAATAACATAATATATCTACTAGACTTAATATCATCGTATACAAATCACAGAATGAGTTGATATTATGCCTGATGTGATGAAACTACATTTATTCCAACCCTACGCACATTTGCTCTTGCATTCTCACTTCCACTTGATTAGAGTTGATCAGTTATCAGCGATCAAGCAGAGAGGTGATGTGTCGCTTTATCAAACAGACATACTAAATCAGTGGGAGACCAAAGGTACAGTCTACCTACGACTTGTCTGTGTCGTGGCAAGAAAATTATGCATTGTGCATGATTTATTTCTTCTTTTTTCTTTTTTGATTTATTACAGTGCCACTGTTTTTTTTTTTTTTTTTTTTGACTGGGATTTTTTTTATTTTGGACTGAGGAAGCAGATTTTTAGATATGTATTGTTTCCTTTTGTTTTGTGTTAATGATCTTAACCATTAGCTATGTTAATAAGATGTACATTTTCAAGTTTCCTCTTCATAACATAGTGTGTGAGAATGTATAAGGCCTTTCTAGCCAACATTTTTTTCTTTTTGTAATTATCATCTAGTAATAATTTTTAAACTTCTATCAAGAAACTATTTCTAATTTTGAACGTTTGTCTAACAAGATTTAGTCTAGTTTGTCAAACTCTAAAATTTTCACTGGCTGTATTGAAATATCTCACTGGATTTTCACTTTGCTTTTCTCCAACACTTTATATTTATTATCTTGTCACAGCATTCGAAACCATACTCTTTATACAATTTTGAATGAATAATAGCCACTTTATCATGCCTCCACTTATTATTCTACCTCTGAGCCTTCCACTTGCTTTCTGATATTATGTGACTGGCAGTATTATTCCTCCCTCTTCACAATCTATATAATGCTGAAATGCTGTTATTTATTTATTTATTTATTTATTTTGCATTTATCTTAATCCAGTTTTTTTTTTTTTTTTTTTTTTTTTGTGTGTGTGTCTGAGCCTGAGCTGCCATTAACAGTTCGCCAGATTCCTTCTTCATGTAGATATTGGTCTCTTGTTCCCTTGTTCCACTATATCTATAAAAAAAAATAATAAAAACAAGAAATAAAAAAATGTGTTTGATCAAGTTCTTTTAGTCTTTATTTTCGCTAGGTCAAGCGTTCCAATTTAACCCCGCGGAGTAGTTCCTCGGAACTATTTTTAATATAGCGATACAAACTGTCTGTTTCAATACACATATCAAGCCCCTTCCACTTTGTCTTCTCTCCCAATAAAGTCTGTACACGTCTAGTAAACATTTTTGTTGGCTAAAGTTCTTAATCTCTTCTTTTAAAATTAAGTATATCCGCCCTGTTGTCATCCAGTATGGTACAATACCAACAGTCAACATTTTGCTCAACTGCATAGATATTCTATCACGGACATTTGTGAATTGTTGCATCTGGTACTCGTTCACCCCCCCCCCCCACACACACACACACCCTTCTCCCTTCCCCTCCCCCCTAAGAGTATTCGTTTTACGTTTTAGAAACCCTTTTTCTTTCTATCATCATCATAATCATTGGTATTAAATCAATTGATTAGCGGTTTCATCTCGATCCGGTCAAGTCAGTGAGCTAATTAATCTTCGTCGTTACTGAGATGTGGCGATAAATGCCGTAGACTTTGTTAACTCATTTACAGCTTGGGGGTAATGTGTTTACGTCATCCTTTCCGCATCATAAGACGTACTGTAA
>NW_028234412.1:37614585-37617085 GCF_977035675.1 Penaeus japonicus
TATATATATATATATATATATATATATATATATATATATATATATATATATATATATATTGTAGCAGTGCTGTTTTTAGTAGATCAAATTCTGACACCTAAGAAAAACACTTTTTTCAATAATTACATCACCCATGATTCTGATACTAATGATATTAATAATTGCAACCTAGACATCCGTAATCATTACCATCTCTTTCGTTCCAGCGCTCGCAGAGTAATTCGGCGAGGTATTTCGAGTTATATTAAATATTTCATATGATCCATATCACACGGAAGTGGATGTTTGTGTCCCTTGAAATGTCTCTATTTTCATCCCTCTGATTGCATTTTTTTTTTTTTTTTTCATGATTGATTTCGCAATTCTTTCTGGTCGTTACCCTCATGTAGAAGAAATGTTAGTTAGAATCCTTATTAAAGGTATTGATAAATAAAATGGAAAGAGAGAGAGTGCTTCGCTACCTACAGATCCTCCTCCTCCTCCACCTGCACCTTCAGCTCCTCCTCCTCCTCCTCCACCTGCATCTTCAGCTACTCCTCCTCCTCCTCCACCTGTATCTTCAGCTCCTCCTCCTCCTCCTCCACCTGCACCTTCAGCTCCTCCTCCTCCTCCTCCACCTGCATCTTCAGCTCCTCCTCCTCCTCCTCCTCCTCCTCCACCTGCACCTTCAGCTCCTCCTCCTCCTCCACCTGCATCTTCAGCTCCTCTTCCTCCTCCTCCTCCTCCACCTGCATCTTCAGCTCCTCTTCCTCCTCCTCCTCCACCCGCTTTCAGCTCCTCCTCCTCCCCCTCCTCCTCCTCCACCTGCATCTTCAGCTCCTCTTCCTCCTCCTCCTCCTCCACCTGCACCTTCAGCTCCTCTCCCTCCATAGCGCTACCAAGGCCCACAGATAGACAGTCCCTCTGCAAGCGTCACTCAGGCAAGGAGATACGGATCCGGCTATTAGATCACGTTAATACCGTAATCGGCAAGATTTATAACGCGGACCGCATCCACTTGAGGCTTCAGATGCGGTAGGGAACGTGTGGGTGGGGTTTGTGGGTGGGGGTGGGGTAGGGGGAAGAAGGGTGGGAGGGAGAGTAGATGCGGGGGGTAAGGGTGGGGTTGGAGGGAAGGGCAAAAAGGCAAAGAAAGGGTTGAAAGTGGAGTCGGAAAGGAAACGGGGACGAAAAGAAGGGGAAGAGAGAGAAAGATAGATAGATAGAGAGAGATAGAGATATATAGATATATATATATAGAGAGAAAGAGAGAAACAGAAATAATAAGAGAAAACGAATAAGGAGAAAAAGTTGACAAAATGAGAAGTGGAGAAGGTGAGTCTGGAAAAGTCTTGGGACGCAGAATACCGAAAGTGAAGTAGCCAAGATGTTTATGATGGATGAAGACGTTAAGGGAGATTAGTATGGAAAATTTTACCCTTGCGACCATTTACATGAGCAATGTCCATGCCGAAGTACGCCAAATCATTTTTATACGCGACTTTATAAGCAATTTTTATGATATTTCTACTCTCCTCCTCGCCCCCCCATCTCCACTCTCTCCTTCACTCTCGCTTTCGTTCTCTTTTACTGCCGGTCCAAATTCAATGCATCTTTTTTATCTTTATATAAATTTATTTTATCAATTCAAATTCTCGATTACTTTTAATCGGGAATAGACAAGTTATCTACCTGAAAGAAAGACAAAAAAATCCTTTATAATTTTAATCCGGATTGGATTAATGCAACTTATATATATATATATATATATATATATATATATATATATATATATATATATATATATATATATATATATGATATATATATATATATATATATATATATATATATATATATATATATATATATATATATATATATATACATATGCGTATCCGTCAATAGATTTTCATGCCAACAGCCTGTACAAGTTGAAAATACTTTTGCCTAAAGTCGAATAAATTCCAACCCCCCTCCCCTACCCCCACCCCACCCAGCCCCACCCCCTGCTCTCCCCCCTCCCCCTCCCCCTCCACCCTCCCCCTCAACCCGTTTGAGTTTGATGCATGCCGAGATATATTTCCCTCGTAACAAAAGTAATGAATAAGTGAAATCCATCCTATTTTCAGACGCAACCTCGACGACGCGACGCATCGGTCTAAGACTCGGGGAAAATAGAGACATCACTCAACTTCTTCTTGGTGGCGGTGTGAAGTGAGTCATATATCTCGGCGTGTTGACACCGCCTCGCCTCAGGTGGGGTGGGGTGGGGTGGGGGATGGGTGGGGGGTGGTAGTGGGGTAGGGTGGGGGGTCCTCCGTTACCTTGTTGAATAATTGTCATGTCATCTTTATCATCATTATCCCTATCTTCACCATCATCCACATCCTTATCCTCCTCCTCATCATCATCTTATCCTCTTCTTCCTCCTCCCCATCATCATCATCATTATAATCATAATCACAATCATAATTGTAATCATAATCATAACCCTCATCATTGTCATTGTTATCATCAT
>NW_028234412.1:37662085-37667085 GCF_977035675.1 Penaeus japonicus
AGAACCCTTCGTTTATTATTGCTGGACAGTCAATAAATAGTGAGAAGGTATAATTCAGATATGTTCACTAGATTGGAATGATATTCATCATGCTGCGTCAGATGCTGTGTTTTATATTTTTATTACCGTCTTTAGTATTTCATTCCATATTCCATTCATTTCTTCCCAAATCCTATTTTATGGGCTTGTTCTATCTTTTAATTCATTTTTGTTTTTATTATCATTATTTTGTTTTATAAATATCTTAGTTTGAAGTAATAAACTAACCGTTAGTCTACAATTTAGTTTATATACATACACAGAAAAGGGTTTGACATATTATGTCTGGCTAGTTTTTTCCAGGTACACCAAGGAAAAAAAAAAGTAGTATACTAGACATGTATTTTTTTTCCAGGTACACCAAGGAAAAACAATTATGTAGCACACTAGACATGTTCACAGTAAACTACATAACTACAAACTACAAAAAAACTTAATTTAGTGTGTGCAGAATCCAACACCACATTTAGTCTTCATATTCTGACTAGATGGAACTTTTCATGCCCACCACATGCACACCTTTTCTTGGCTTATCAACATTTAAACTACAGTTGGAGTGTCCTCTGCATCTTGTAAACCAGGATCTTCATCACGTCAGAAATCCTGCATAGAAATATATATATATATATATATATATATATATATATATATATATATATATATATATATATATATATATATGTGTGTGTGTGTGTGTGTGTGTGTGTGTGTGTGTGTGTGTGTGTGTATATAACTCTACAGGCAAAGTTGCTCTCGGCAGAAGCTACATTCCTCTTTATCAACTACAAAGTCTAACTGTTTCAATTATTCCATCACTCCTTTGTAGTGAGGAATTCATTTTTTTTTTTTTTCTTTTGAATCAGAAAACTTATTCATGATATGCCCAGTGAAATAGGCCGTCATTTCCATTTACGTTGAGTTGTCGCTGGACAGGCAAATGCTCTTTTGCTTTCCAGTTGCAACTTTCTTCAGTTCGCCCCAGTGCCAGGAATCAACGAGTTATTTGTTTTAGACCATTACGCATTATTTTTCTCCATTAAACCACTATAGGAATTTAATAAGTTTGAATGAATTTTCCATACATTTCAAGTAGGCTATTAGTCTCTTATAAATATGTATAAAAATAAGCTAAACAGGTCTATCCACCAATCACAACCTGACTATCATTGTATTTTAATAATAATCTTGTATTTTACATCTACTTTTTTCCCTCGCTATATATCTGTGTCCCGACATCACTCATTGTATCACTACAGCCCTCTCTGTCTGCATATTGCGTTGTATCTGTGAATCAATTAATATCTTTACAGCTTTCTCTGAATCTTCATATATTTCATTATATCTGTATCTCTTCCTTTGCATCGCTGTAATACCCTAAATCTTTGCATCTCCCTACATCGCGCTCTGTATCTTTACATCTTCTGTTATCTCTCTAGATCTTTACATCTCTCTCTGTATCTCTTCTTTCTTTGTATCTATGTATTTCTCATTATATCTATACTTATCCCCCTCTCTCTGTGTGTGTTTATGTATCTTTACATCATCTACTGTATCTGTTCACCACTCTGTATCTCTTCATATTTCACTGTCTTTGCATCGTTCACATATTTTTATCTCTCTCTCTCTCTCTCTCTCCTTCCCTCCCTCCCTTCCTCCCTCCCTCCCTCCCTCTCTCCCTCTCCTCCCCCCCCCCCCCCCCTCCCCCCCCCCCTCTCTCTCTCCCATTCCGCCTGTGAGAGAACTAACACTATCGCATACATCGTCAATTTGGTATGATTAAAGAAATGTCATTTTCTTTATATTATAGAGGAAAGAAGACCATAGACAGGTAACTATTTCATTTTCATCCTACCCACTGATGAGCTCAGAGCTCTTAACCTTACGCCTTTCTTTACACTCAAGTGACTTGCAATTTCCTGGTATTGCAATTTCCTGGTATTCATATTTATGTATCTGTTTGTAAATCGTAATATCTTATTTTGAATATTAGCATAATCAAAGGAATCTGTTTCTATTTGTTTTTCTTCTTTTCCATTGTATCTTTATTATTATCATTATTATCATTATTATTATTGTTATTAATATTATTATTATTATTATATATCCTTTTTTTGGGGGGAGGGGGGGTGCTCATAAATCGGTTCTTTGTCATTTGTAAACATAAAAGTTTAGACACATATCTACGTAAAGGATTCAGTGTGTTTCTCCCCTTCAGTGTGTTCCTGTGTACTCGTTTGGAATGGTTTGGAATGTGTGTGCATATCTGTTTCTTGGTCTTACTCCTGTCACCGAAACAAGGTCAGTTATCCATTCACCACGACCTTCACTTAGCTCCAAAGTCCGCTCCCACAACCGCAGTAAACCGATCGCCAACCAGGTATCCGTTGCTCTGTAGTCTCTTGTTGGGAGTGGCTTGCCTTAGCCTGCCTTCGATTCGATCCAAATATCTTTAAAAAAAACTCACTACTGCGCTATTAACTACCAAGACACTAATTGCCTTCTTGCTCGTGAGATGAAGGTTGTTTTATCTTTCCTTGCATTTTCCGTGTTGTTATGTTGATAGTGTGTTTTAAGTTTATATTCATCCTATAGTAATAATAATTTATCCCAAGGATCAAGCAGGACTAAATTCAATGAGAGAAGGAACTAGCAACAATCTAACATATTCTTGTCGAAAGAAAGAACTACACTAGTCAATTACTGAAGCACAGGCTAGTGAAAACAAGGCTGAGTGGCAATAACAACATGTCTCAACACGTTTGGGTTTATCCGCCTTGCCAAAGAATGCTTTAGCCAAGCATTTAGTGACTGTAGCTATTCTGAAGCGCTCTTTTAAATAGTAGTTCCTTTTCGATTTATAAATTAGTGTCATGATTCCATAAAAGTTTGACAGAATTTATTCAATTAAATCTGACTGCTAGCTGGTTGGTATTTCGAATGGTGATTCCTAGTTATTCATATTCGCTTTCACCTTTGCAAATTGTTATAACATTTGTAGTCGTCTTCCCTGTTCTCCGTCACTGCTATCGTCTTCGTATCGTTACATCTACTGTCAACACTGACGGTCTTCCTAGCTGTATTATAAAAGATCTTAAAGATTCTCATCATCATGTGACATCGGTATTACCTAGTTATGCGATTATGACATTAGCCCAGTATGATTTTTTGCCTTTCTACAGAAAAAAAAAACCCGGATTATACATTGTTGGAAATGATATTGGATTTATTTGTAATTTTTAGCAGAAGTGTTATGTAAACAAACTCTTCCTCACTGAATTATGGGATATAAAAGGAGCAATACTAAAATACTATAATAATACTTTATAACGATAGCATATATACTATGTGTCACGATATGATATATATGTTTAATAACAAAAAATAGATATAAATAATTGTTATATATAACAAAATCACATATCTAAATAAAAAGATATATACAAATTCATAATGCGAGGATATAAGAATCTTGATCAAATAAATAAATCCAGACATGAACGTTAAAATCACAGAGCGTCAGTTTGATAGATGGCGCTGTCTATAGTTCATCGCTTCGGCAAACATAATCCTATAATCATGATATAATTTCGCATGAAGATTTCACAACGCTAAACTTATTGTTCTATAGAATCATTAGTAAGCTGAATCTTATGAATACAATCTTTCCAAAAAAAAAAAAAAATAATAAAAAAAAAAATAATAAAAAAAAAATAAATAAATAATAATAATAATAAAAAAAAAAATAATGAAATAAATAAAAAATAAATAAGATAAATAGATAAATATATTTTTCATCTTTTGTGTCTATACTTCTTCAAAAGCGAGCATCCTAAGCAAAATTGACAGTAGTTCCAAATATATAGAGAATGTGCGTAGAGTTCAAATTCTAATGTGACTTTGAACCCGGCCGCATTCTCATACATGTAGCTAATTAGTCCTTCCTGTATACTAGGGATCCTGCTAAGTCGTCCTAGTTATGTCCTTCCTGTATACTAGAGATCCTGCTAAGTCGTCCTAGTTATGTCCTTCCTGTATACTAGAGATCCTGCTAAGTCGTCCTAGTTATGTCCTTCCTGTTATACTAGAGATCCTGCTAAGTCGTCCTAGTTATGTCCTTCCTGTATACTAGAGATCCTGCTAAGTCGTCCTAGTTATGTCCTTCCTGTATACTAGAGATCCTGCTAAGTCGTCCTAGTTATGTCCTTCCTGTATACTAGAGATCCTGCTAAGTCGTCCTAGTTATGTCCTTCCTTTATGCTAGAGATCCTGCCAAGGCGTCCTAGTTAGTCCTTCCTGTATACTACAGATCCTGCTAAGTCGTACCAGTTATGTCCTTCCTGTATACTACAGATCCTGCTAAGTCGTCCTAGTTATGTCCTTCCTGTATATTAGAAATCCTACTAAGTCGTCCTATTTAGTCCTTCCTGTATACTACAGATCCTGCTAAGTCGTTTCAGTTATGTCCTTCCTGTATATACTAGGAATCCTGCTAAGTCGTCCTAGTTATGTCCTTCCTTCATACTAGGGATCCTGCTAAGTCGTCCTAGTTAGTCCTTCCTGTATACTAGAGATCCTGCTAAGTTGTCTTATTTATGTCCTTCCTGTATACTAGAGATCCTGTTAAGTGATCCTAGTTATGTTCTTCCTGTACACTAGAGATCCTGCTAAGTCGTCCCAGTTATGTCCTTGCTGTATACTAGAGATCCTGCTAAGTCGTACTAGTTATGTCCTTTCCATATACTAGGGATCCTGCTAAGTCGTCCTGGTTATGTCCTTCCTGTATACTAGAGATCCTGCTAAGTCGTCCTAGTTCTGTCCTTCCTTTTTACTAGAGATCCTGCTAAGTCATCCTAGTTATGTCCTTCCTGTTATAATAGAGATCCTGCTAAGTCGTCCTAGATAGTCCTTCCTTTATACTAGAGATCTTGCTAAATCGTCCTAGTTATGTCCTTCCTGTACAC